>NC_064634.1:459957216-460260246 GCF_023864275.1 Schistocerca cancellata | reverse complement strand
CTGTAGAATGTTTGACGACTTCACCTCCACATTCATCGCTTTATCACTATCAAAGTGAGTTCCTCGAACGTGTTCTTTAAGTTTTGGAAGCAGGTGAAAATCTGGTGGGGCCAAGTCGGGACTGTATTGGGGATGATCTATGACAGAGAACCCAAGAGCTCCGATTGTTGCCAATGTCGCAGCGCTCGTGTGTGGTCTGGCGTTGTCATGGTGAAGGTGAGGGTGCCCCATGTGTGGACAACCCATTCGAATCTGTAATTTCAATTTCCTGAGGGTGTCGCAATAGGTTTCAGAGTTAGGCACGAATTCCAAATACCGACTCCTCGAACATCCCAGAATACCGAGAGCATGACTTTACCGACAGATGGCACGGTCGTGAACTTTCCTGGCGTCGGTAGTCCTTTGAGGCAGAAATCCATTGAGGATCTCTTGTTTTCGGGATCAAAGTGGTGAACGCAACAGCGCTGTAAAGGAACCTATCACCTTCACGCTCAAAACGTAAAAGAAGTTGATGATGGATTTTAATTAGTGACATATTCTGTGCAGTTATAAAGTCGATTACAGCACCGACATAGTAACATTAAACCATTACTGCCATGTTACAGGCTGAGACCCAGAGCCCTTCAGCAACAGAGTGTTTTTGTTTGATTGATTGTTGAAATTGGAAAGAGAGCAAGGGATTAAGTTCCCGAACATTACATCCGGCATCAAGAATAACAGCAACAGACTTATAAGGAAAAGTTGATGACACAAACTCAGTAGGGGGCAGCGAAGCAGTGAAATCAGCTGATTAGGAAAAAGAAGACAAAGAAGGAAAGGACGATAAACTGCAGTCGGAACCCATCTCCTAGAATGCTATTGATGTACGAGGGGCGTTCAAATATAACGCGACACATTTTTTCTCGGACGATTTCGGTTGAAAAAATGCGGAGTTTGTTGTGGTACGTTATGGAATATTCCTGCTTCAGCCCCTATAGTTTCATGAAGTTCCTATAGATGGTGGCGGCATACGAAGTCTTGAAAATGGCGTCTTTAGCAGAGGTGCGTTCGAAGCAGAGAGCTGTCACTGAATTTCTTTTGGCTGAAAACCAGAGCGTCGCATACATTCATAGGCGCTTGTACAATGTCTACGGTGACCTGGCAGTGAAAAAAGCACGGTGAGTCGTCGGGCAAGGCGTCTGTCATCGTCGCAACAAGGCCGTGCGCAGACGTATCCAATGTCCCGCATGCCGGCCGGCTGCATGCAGCTGACTCCTTCAACGTTGACACGTGCGGACACTCTCATTCGAGGTAACAGACAGATCATCGTCAAACACCTCGCTGCCCTACTGGGCATCTCTATTGTCAGTGCTAAAACGCTTGTCTAGTAGCGGACCAATCAAAGGTGTGTGCTCGCTGGGTTTCTTGCCACCTAACAGAAGACCATAAAGAGCTTCCATCTGTTTGGCCCAACGAAGGATGGCCTGCATAGGAAGCAGTGCGTGGATGACTAGGAGGTTATTGATGCAGCAAGACGTTGTCTCCGACGTCTACCAGTAGAGTGATACCATATGCGCAGACAAGTCCTCCCAGTCACGTAGTGTAACGCCAGTGCATTGAACGGAAATTATATTGAAAAATACTTTTTTGCAACCAAAAGAATGGGGAATAATATGCTATATTTGAATACTGAATAAAAACAACCTTCTTTCAGTAAAAAATGTATTACATTACTTATTGTACGCCCCTCATAGATGTAGATAGAGGAATGTCTTCAGCGTATAGCAAAGATCAAAGAGCCTGCCGACCTCCAAGTGAAGGTAGCAAAGCTGGTTCAGAGAAACAGCGTCTTGCATTACTCGCCACTGTTTTTAGAAAAATAACATATTCTGAGGTCAAACATAACGTCCCAGGCCGAACAACCCTTTACCAAGGGATGCAGTGTAGAGCTCGATAACATGGATCAAACGTAACCAATCTGTTCTCTTCGTATACGGTACGGTCAAGTGTGATCGATTGACATGTCCACGTGGATATGGTG
Organism: Schistocerca cancellata; assembly: GCF_023864275.1. NCBI lineage: Eukaryota > Metazoa > Arthropoda > Insecta > Orthoptera > Acrididae > Schistocerca > Schistocerca cancellata. The sequence continues at coordinate 460,258,226 of NC_064634.1, read as the reverse complement.
TTCGTAAACTTTCGAAAAGCTTATTATTCAGTAACACACAGACGAATAACAGACTGAAGCCACTCGTACGGGATGTCTAAGTTGTTTTACGGCATTATTCGGAACTTGTGGACAGGCAGGAGGTACCACTTATTGTGAATTGAGAGTCAATGAACAATTTCACATTGAGCGTCCAATGGGAAGGGAGCGTTTTTTAAAGATCCGTCCTGCGGCGCCTGGGCAAGTAGGACGACAGAAGCAGCTTTCAGCGGCGCCGCGTCACGGCACAGTTCCACTGCGGCAGGGGGCGCGGCCGGTGGTGGGTGGCGGCGGGAGGGTCCCACACGCTATGTGGCGGCGGCCAGCCCAGCACGCCACGCGGCACGGTCTGCCAGGCGGTCGTTACTATACTCGAGTCACTTTATTTTTTTAAAAAAAGATTCAATCTTCGTTACACACACACACACACACACATATATATATATATATATATATAAAATTGCTACACCACGAAGATGACGTGCTACAGACACGAAATTTAACCGACAGGAAGAAGATGCTGTGATACGCAAATGATTAGCTTCTCAGAGCACTCACATAAGGTTGCCGCCGGTGGCGACACCTACAACGTGCTACACGTGTTGACATGAGGAAAGTTTCCAACCGATTTCTCATACACAGACAGCAGTTGACCGGCGTTGCCTGGTGAAACATTGTTGTGAAGCCTCGTGTAAGGAGGAGGAATGCTTACCATCACAGGTACATGTATTCCGACTTTGATAAAGATCGGACTGTAGCCTATCGCGATTGCGGTTTATCGCGTAGGTCGAGATCCAATGACTGTTAGCAGAATGTGGAATCGGTGGGTTCAGAAGGGTAATACGGAACGCCGTGCTGGATCCCGACGGCCTCGTATCACTAGCAGTCGAGATGACAGACAGGCATCTTATCCGCATGGCTGTAACGGATCGTGCAGCCACGTCTCGATTCCTGAGTCAACAGATGGGGACGTTTGCAAGACAACAACCATCTGCACGAACAGCTCGACAACGTTTGCAGCAGCATGGACAATCAGATCGGAGACCATGGGTGCGATTACCCTTGACGCTGCATCACAGACAGGAGCGCCTGCGATGGTGTACTCGACGATGAACCTGGGTGCACGAATGGCAAAACGTCATTTTTTCGGATGAATCCAGGTTCTGTTTACAGCATCATGATGGTCGCATCCGTCTTTGGCGACATCGCCGTGAACCCACATTGGAAGCGTTTATTCGTCATCGCCATACTGGCGTATCACCCGGCTTGAGGGTATGGGGTGCCATTGGTTACACGTCTCGGCCTCTTCGCATTGACGGCACTTTGAACAGTGGACGTTATATTTCAGATGTGTTACGTCCCGTGGCTCTACCCTTCATTCGATCCCTGCGAAACCCTACATTTCAGCAGGATAATGCACGACCGCATGTTGCAGGTCCTCTATGAGCCTTTCTCGATACAGAAAATGTTCGACTGCTGCCCTGACCAGCACAGTCTCCAGATCTCTCACCAATTGAAAACGTCTGGTCAATGGTGGCCGAGCAGCTGACTCGTCACAATACGCCAGTCACTACTCTTGATGCACTGTGGTATCGTGTTGAAGCTGCATGGGCCGCTGTACCTGTACACGCCGTACAAGCTCTGTTTGACTCAATGCTCAGGCGTATCAAGGGTGTTATTACGGCCAGAGGTGGTTGTCCTGGGTACTGATTACTCACCATCTACGCACGCAAATTGCGTGAAAATGTAATCACATGTCACTTCTAGTATAATATATCGGTTCAAGGAATACCCGTTTATCATCTGCATTTCTTCTTGGTGTAGCAATTTTAATGACCAGTAGTGTGTCATCAGTCTCGTCTTTATCTTCTTCATGTTCGCCATCTTCTCCTCAACCAGCAACATTTCACTGCCATCATCGTCACTGCTTCAGTCTCTTTCCCATTTATTGATGCAAAATGTAATGTTGAGGAACATAATCCCTTGCCCTCTTCTCAGTTTTGCAAACCAGCAAAACAAAAACACCCTGCCGCTAAGAGGGCTCCGAATTTTACTATGTATAACGGCGGTGTGTAGTGTTAGTATGCTGCTGCAAGTGAAACAGCGTGCTGTAATCGAGTTCATGATCGCACAAAACGTGCCTCCAGTTTAAATTCGTCCACAATTTCTTTTGCATTTTGAGAGAGAGGGTGATTGGTTCCTTCAGAACATTGTGACAGATGATTATAGTTGCTTTCACCATTTTGACACCGAAAACAATAGATCATCAGTGCAGTTCCGCCGCAAAGGATCACCGACGCCAAGAAAATTCAAGACCACGCCAACTGATGGCAGAGTCATGCTCACGGTGTTGTGGGATGTTCGACGAGTGGTCAGTGGAATTCGTGACTAAGGGAAAAACATAAGCTCTGAAAGATATTGCGGGACCCTCACGGAACCGAAACCACGGTTTTGGACCACACACGGTGCATCCTCTCCTTCAGCATGACAATGCTAGGCCACACACGAGTGCTGCGTCTCCTGCAACGCTCCGACATCTTGGGTTCAGTTTCATCGATCATCCCCCATACAGTCCAGACTTGACACCATCCGATTTTCATCTGTTTCCGGAACACAAGGAATATCTTCGAGGACTTTGATAGTGATAGAGTGGTGCAGGCAAAGGTGAGGTAGCCGCTCCATAGACAAAGTGAAACATTCTACAGAGACCGTATCAACAAACCGATCTCTCGCTGGGAGCAATGTGTTCGTCACCAGTGCCACTATGGTGAGAAATAAATTTATAAATATGAAGAATAATGATGTAGAATGTTAATAAAGATTGTTTTATTTCAAAACTGCCCTCCACTGAAAATTTTGCTTTCTTTATTTTCGCAAAGTTATGATCTGTCCGTTCGTTCATTGACGTCTCTGTTCACTGTAATAAGTTTAGTGTCTGTGTTTTGCGACCGCACCGCAAAACCGTGTGATTAGTTGACGAAAGGACGTGCCCCTCCAATGGGAACCGAAAACATTTGATCGCAAGGTCATAGGTCAACCGATTCCTCCACAGGAAAACACGTCTGATATTTTGTATACGACACTGGTGACAGCATGTGCGTCACATGACAGGAATATGTTGTCGACCCACCTAACTAGTACACTTGGCGAATGGGTGAAAAGTTTCTTCTACCTTGCCCAATTTAGGTTTTCTTGTGGATGTAATAATCACTCCAAAAAAAGTGATGAAAACATAAGAGTTTTTCACATAAACTGAAAATAAAAAGTTAAAATTTTCGGTCGAGGGAAAATTTGAACCAAGGACCTCTCGTTCCGCAGCTGTTCACGCTAACCACGGGACCACGGAGCTCCTCGCCTTGCAGTGCTCTTAATATTGCCTATCTTGGGCATGGACGACCCAGTTTGTATATTTTGCTTATTTTTTCATAGTTCCACACAACTTCTTCCTGTTTTCTCGATCGATCTGTGTTCAGTTTTTCAAGGCCTATCCACTGTGCCAACTTATAACTAAATCTGAGGGGGTTGCGATGGGGATGTTCCCTTGTTAGCAACACCAGTACAGGTACATGTATTCCACTGTCAGGGGTATCAGCACGGTTTCCGCTTGCAACTTCAGAGTCGTTCGTTCCCAGTACAAGGACCCTTACCTCAATGTGATACATTTATCCTTCTCCATCATCCTAGAACGTTCCGACATCAACACAGAATCACCCTGTATATAAGTACATTTACACGCACCAGCGCCTATACGTTTGACGTTCTGTAGCGTCGCTGGATGACGTTCCGGATACGGGTTCCTATGTAAAACTTGATCTACTAAATTCCCTATAGAACACCTAGAACTATGTAACATGAACTGTAGGTAACTTCATCATCTGCAAAAAGGCTACCAGCGGGGGTGGCTGAGCGGTTCTAGGCGCTACAGTCTGGAACCAGGCGACCGCTACGGTCGCAGGTTCGAATCCTGCCTCGGGCATGGATGTCCGTAGGTTGGTTAGGTTTAAGTAGTTCTAAGTTCTAGGGGACTGATGACCTCAGCAGTTAAGTCCCATAGTGCTCAGAGCCATTTGAACCATTTTTATTATTAATAATGTCTGCCAGATTAATAGCAAGGGTCCCAACATTGTACCTTTGGGCATGCCTGGAACTGCTTCTAGAGCTATCATTTACTTTCCACCTAAGGTCAGTCCTCCATACCAAGAAATTATCATTGCACTTTCGTTATCAGAGTCAGTGTGGTATGGAATAAAACGCTTGTTTGAAGTCAAGAAATTGTTTGTACATCCCGCTGCCTTCATCCTGACTGTAAAACGGAGCTCGCAAAGTTCGCCCACGACACCCACAACTCAGTACAATAGATAGGCGCCGTTTTCCTTGTTTTCTAGTAAGCGTTCGCTGTAATTCTGCATTGTCGCCTAGTTCAAAAATGATCAAATGTGTGTGAAATCTTATGGGACTTAACTGCTAAGGTCATCAGTCCCTAAGCTTACACACTACTTAACCTAAATTATCCTAAGGACAAACACACACACACATGCCCGAGGGAGGACTCTAACCTCCGCCGGGACCAGTCGCACAGTCCGTGACTGCAGCGCCTGAGACCGCTCGGCTAATCCTGCGCGGCTGTCGCCTAGTTAATAAAGTACTAGCGTAGACAATATCACACCATCTTTTTAACTGGATTCGAAAGTTGCTAGCAATCGGAGCACAGCATGTCATTCTTAGAGTCTTACGCCTTCAGACGTAAAAGTAAATTCGGGTGTGCTCCAAAGGAGTGTCATAGCACTACTTTTCAATACTTAGAGGGTGTCACAGTAAAAGTGAAAATAGTCTTGTATGTGGTACCTTGATGTGTAGACACATTAGTGTTTTGCTTGATTTTCTCGCATCAAACAGTCTTCCAACAGACACATCAATTATCATCCGGTGTTTTCTGCGTGGTCATAACTGCACCACTAAGTGGACTACACGTGTCAGTGTAGGCTACAGTTTTGTGTCCATGCATCCACATTTCAACATCTGACCTGCTGTCCAGGGGAAAACAAGCGCTAATGGCTTGCTATTGCCACATGCACTTGCAGGTACCAAACAACCCAAAAACATACAGTTGCATATAGCTCTACTTATCAGTCTAGAGATGAAATGAATGTCGATATAATGTTATTCAGTACACTGAGCACAGTCACCGTTAAAAATATCGCCAATCACTGCCGTTGCACCCTGTATGTGAGTGACATAGTGGATAACATCGGAGGTTCAATGAGGCTTATTACAGATTAGGCTGCTGTTTACCGGGACGTCACCAAGCTAGAAAATGCAGGAAGGCCTGCAAAGGACAGGCGCTCGGTACATGGATTGGTAGTTGACTCTCAGCACAAAGAAATTAACTATTGAGGATTTAAAGGCAGAGAGAGCCATAATTGTTACATTACACGATTGCCGAAAATGCCTCGAAGCACTCATGTGGATTAAATATCAGTGGATATGTGCACGGTGGAAAAACCACATAAAACTAATTGCAGCTAAGGCAGATCCCAGACGGACATCGATTGGGAGAATCGCCAGGAAATGTAGCCCATCTACGAAGGAGGTAGGTTACGAAAGCCTCTTCTGACCAAACCAATGTGGGATGCGTACTTGCTTGGATTGGTACAAGAAAGTGCAGAAGTTCCAAAGAAAAGCAACGCAATCGTGATAGGATAATAAGCGTGAAAGGGCATGGAAATGCTGATGTACCTCCAGTGGCAGACGCTACAATAGAGGCATTGAGCATCTTGCTTTCGTTTACTGTTAAAATCCCGAGAAAATATGTTCCTAGAAGAATCAACTGCTATATCACTTCCTCCTACGTTCATCTAAGAAAAACAACAAAATTTGAGGTTTAGTCTACAGAGAAGACTGCTAACAATCATTCTTTCCACATACCACTCGAGAGACTGAACTAGGGAAGGGGGTAACTGATAGTGGTACACAAAGTACCCTCCGCCACACACCGTAAGGTAGCAACCAGAGTACACATGTAGTTGTAGCCGTAGATACAGATGTAGATCCAAGGCTTTAATCTGAGAAAAGCATGAGTTGGGTTTTACGTGAACAATGTTTTTGGAATGTTAGATGTCATCTGGTTCGAAACATGTACCTCTGTTTAGATTCATTTTACGTTCTAAGATTCCATGCACAATTTCATCCATATGTGCTGACTGCACCACGTCGCATCACGAAAATAGTACACTAAACTCACACTATGTGCAGTCAAAGTAAGTGACTCAAATGGCTGGCTCTGAGCACTATGGGACTCAACTTCTGAAGTCATCAGTCCCCTAGAACTTAGAACTACTTAAACCTAACTAACCTAAGGACATCACACATATCCATGCCCGAGGCAGGGTTTGAACCTGCGACCGTAGCGGTCTCGCGGTTCCAGACTGTAGCGCCTAGAACCGCACGGCCACTCCGGCCGGCGTCAAAGTAAGTGAACCAAACTTATTCCAAACATTGCCGTACCTGGGATCTGTGAACCACTAGACCTAACCTGTAGTGCGGATCTTACCAGGGGAAAAGTTGTGGAAACTATGCTGTGAATACAGCGTTCTGGAGCAGCTTTCGAATTGAAAGTCTATAATGCAGTAATAAAGTTTTATTGTTTAAACGTATAAATATATACAATAGCAGATATAGATGCTATTGTATATCTGTACTGGTAACAACTGTAAAACTGTCATCTCCGTCTATTTGAACCCACTAATGTTCGAATTACTAGACGAATTTTCGTGGGTTTTTCACAGATAACTTGAGAGTAGCTTGGGGCAAAACATAAGCTTTATTTAATCAAAATCGGATAGTGTAATTTATAGTTTTATCAAAAACCATCATGTTTGCTTGTTTGAAGATGCTGATCTCCAAACCTACTACACGAATTTTCACGGGGTTCTCACAGGTATCTTGAGCGTAGTTTGGGGCAACATATCGGCTTTACTTGATCAAGACTGGATTATGGGAAAATATATTGTAATACCATGTTTTATCTAAAATCGTCTGCTCAGCTCAGCAGTTTGTATGTTTGATCATCATAACGTAGTACATAAAAAACCAACTGCTGTCAGTTTCGTAGTAAACCAATGAACCAATTGGAGTCTCTGTTATTTCGTAATACACCAAAGAAACAATAGAAGGTACCGATAGTGTCGTAGTACACCAAAGAACCAGTAGATGGCACTGTCAGTGTTTTTAACTCAATGACAGACATATTTTCGGAAGTTAACGTTAGTGACAGGTTTAGCTTCAAAATAGCAGACACGACGTCTTCGTATAAGAATTAAGCTTCACAATCTTACGTAAGGTATGCAAACCAACACTGAATTTTCCTAGCTAGGATATACAGGGTGGTCCATTGATAGTGACCGGGCCAAATATCTCACGAAACAAACGTCAAACGAAAAAACTACAAAGAACAAAACTTGTCTAGCTTGAAGGGGGAAACCAGATGGCGCTATGGTTGGTCCGCTAGATAGCGGTGCCATAGGTTAAACGGTTATCAACTGCGTTTTTTAAAAATAGGAACCCCCATTTTTTATTACATATTCGTGTAGTACGTAAAGAAACATGAATGTTTTAGTTGGACCACTTTTTTCGCTTTGTGATAGATGGCACTGCAATAGTCACAAACGCATAAGTACGTGGTATCTCGTAACATTCCGCCAGTCCGGACGGTATTTGCTTCGTGATACATTACCCGTGTTAAAATGGACCGTTTACCAATTGCGGAAAAAGTCGATATCATGTTGATGTATGGCTATTGTGATCAAAATACCCAACGGGCGTGTGACTTGTATGCTGCTCGGTATCTACATCTACATCTACATTTATAATCCGCAAGCCACCCAACGGCGTGTGGCGGAGGGCACTTTAAGTGCCATTGTCATTACCTCCCTTTCCTGCTCCAGTCGCGTATGGTTCGCGGGAACAATGACTGCCGGAAAACCTCCGTGCGCGCTAGAATCTCTCTAATTTTACATTCGTGATCTCCTCGGGAGGTATAAGTAAGGGGAAGTAATATATTAGATACCTCGTCCAGAAACGCACCCACTCGAAACCTGGACAGCAAGCTACACCGCGATGCAGAGCGCCTCTTGCAGAATCTGCCACTTGAGTTTGCTAAACATCTCCTTAACGCTATCACGCTTACCAAATAACAAATATCCTGGATGACATCACCCAAGTGTCCGGACCGTTCGCCGGATAGTTAAGTTATTTAAGGAAACAGGAATTGTTCAGCCTCATGTGAAACGTCAACCACGACCTGCAACAAATGATGCTGCCGAGGTAGGTGTTTTAGCTGCTGTCGCGGCTAATCCGCACATCATTAGCAGACAAATTGCGCGAGAATCGAGAATCTCAAAAACGTCGGTGTTGAAATGCTACATCAACATCGATTGCACCCGTACCATATTTCTATACACCAGGAGTTGCATGGCGACAACTTTGAATGTCGTGTACAGTTCTGCCACTGGGCACAAGAGAAATTACGGGACGATGACAGATTTCTTGCACGCGTTCTATTTAGCGACGAAGCGTCATTCACCAACAGCGGTAACGTAAACCGACATAATATGCACTATTGGGCAACGGAAAATCCACGATGGCTGCGACACGTGGAACATCAGCGACCTTGGAGGGTTAATGTATGGAGCGGCATTATGGGAGGAAGGATAATTGGCCCCCATTTTATCGATGGCAATCTAAATGGTGCAATGTATGCTAACTTCCTACGTAATGTTCTACCGATGTTACTACGAGATGTTTCACTGTATGACAGAATGGCGATGTACTTCCAACATGATGGATGTCGAGCACGTAGCTCGCGTGCGGTTGAAGCGGTATTGAATAGCATATTTCATGACAGGTGGATTGGTCGTCAAAGCACCATACCATGGCCTGCACGTTCACCGGATCTGACGCCCCCGGATTTCTTTCTTTGGGGAAAGTTGAAGGATATTTGGTATCGTGATCCACCGACAACGCCTGACAACATGCGTCAGCGCATTGTCAATGCATGTGCGAACATTACGCAAGGCGAACTACACGCTGTTGAGAGGAATGTCGTTACACGTATTGCCAAATGCATTGAGGCTGACGGACATCATTGTGAGCATTTATGGCATTAATGTGGTATTTACAGGTAATGACGCTGTAACAGCATGCGTTCTCAGAAATGATAAGTTCACAAAGGTACATGTATCAGATTGGAACAACCGAAGTAAAATGTTCAAACGTACCTACGTTCTGTATTTTAATTTTAAAAACCTACCTATTACCAACTGTTCGTCTAAAATTGTGAGCCATATGTTCAAAAATGGTTCAAATGGCTCTGAGCACTATGGGACTTAACATCTTAGGTCATCAGTCCCCTAGAACTTAGAACTACTTAAACCTAACTAACCTAAGGACATCACACACATCCATGCCCGAGGCAGGATTCGAACCTGCGACCGTAGCAGTCCCGGGGTTCCGGACTGCAGCGCCTAGAACCGCACGGCCACCACGGCAGGCGCCATATGTTCGTGACTATCACAAAGCGAAAAACGTGGTCCATCTAAAACATGCATATTTGTTTACGTACTACACGAATATGTAATAAGAATGGGAGTTCCTATTTAAAAAAACGCAGTTGATGTCCGTTTGACCAATGGCAGTGCCTTGCAGCGGGCCAACCATAGCGCCATCTGGTTTCCCCCTTCAAGCTAGACAAGTTTCGTTCTTTTTTTCGTTTGACGCTTATTTCGTGAGATATTTGGCCCGGTCACGATCCATGGACCATCTTGTATAGATTTACTGATTTCGCTGTGTATGGGATTACATTAAAGACAGAATGTTTGTTCCTCCACTTATGGGAAACATCGACGAGGAGCGACAACGGATAACGTAAGCAGCTGCCACCATACATCAAGAATTTGGCAGCATTCTGTAAAACAGAATTAAATTTTCACTCTGCAGCGGAGTGTGCGCTGATATGAAACTTCCTGGCACATTAAAACTGTGTGCCCGACCGAGACTCGAGACCTTTGCCTTTCGCGGGCAAGTGATCTACCATCTGACCTACCGAAGCACGACTCACGCCCGATCCTCACGGCCTTACTTCTGCTAGTATCTCGTCTCCTACCTTCCAAACTTTACAGAAGCTCTCCTGCATCCTGTGCAGAATCGGCTTTTCAAAACTGTGGAAACTCGGCAAATGCACGTGCCTGTGCTAAGAGTCTGCGTTCCGGCCTATATGAAATACTTATCATCGGTTTTTTGGAAACTGTTACCTGCTTTTGGCAAACTTAAAGTTTATTTTCGTTGTATGCCACAGTTACTGTGCTGCATAAAATTAAGTAAAACATCGGGCAAAATTTTGAAGGATTTGCGGAGGTAAAAGCGCATTGCGTAAATTTTGCGTATGGTCGATGTTGGCTCATTCACTGCAGTGGATGAAACACAGATATGATATCGAAACTTGATTTAAAACTGAGAGCAGAACGATATCTCATTTCGTTCTCGAGTTATTGAGTAATATATCAGACGGACGTCCTCAGCATCGAACGGGTTAAAGCAATGTCACATTTACAAAATTGTTAACGCTTTCGTGGCCACTTGTTGACAAACTGCCTATCGTCTTCTGTATCGGGTTCTTCGGCCGATGTTCATCTAATGATTTTACAGACGTTTCGCCAGCACGAGTGCCTGGCATTGTAAGAGCTTCACCCTCCATTGCTGGCAATGGATTCTTCGGCCGACGTTCAACTAATAATTTTACTGACGTTTCGCCAGCACGAGTGGCTGGCATCGTCAAAGCTTTACCCTCCATTGCCGGCAATGGATTCTTCGGCCGACGTTCATCTAATGATTTTACTGACGTTTCGCCAGCACGAGTGGCTGAGATTGTCAACGCTTCACCCTCTACTGCCGGCAATGGATTCTTCGGCCGACGTTCATTTAATGATTTTACTGATGTTTCGCCAGCACGAGTGGCTGGCATTGTCAAAGCTTCACCCTCCATTGCCGGCAATGGATTCTTCGGCCGACGTTCATCTAATGATTTTACTGACGTTTCGAAAGCACAAGTGGCTGGCATTGTCAAAGCTTCGCCCTCCGTTGCCGGCAATGGATTCTTCGGCCGACGTTCATCTAATGATTTTACTGATGTTTCGCCAGCACGAGTGGCTGAGATTGTCAACGCTTCACCCTCTACTGCCGGCAATGGATTCTTCGGCCGACGTTCATCTAATGATTTTACTGACGTTTCGACAGCACGAGTGGCTGGTATTGTCAAAGCTTCACCCTCCATTGCCGGCAATGGATTCTTCGGCCGACGTTCATCTAATGATTTTACTGACGTTTCGAAAGCACAAGTGGCTGGCATTGTCAAAGCTTCGCCCTCCGTTGCCGGCAATGGATTCTTCGGCCGACGTTCATTTAATGATTTTACTGATGTTTCGCCAGCACGAGTGGCTGGCATTGTCAACGCTTCACCCTCTACTGCCGGCAATGGATTCTTCGGCCGACGTTCATCTAATGATTTTACTGACGTTTCGACAGCACGAGTGGCTGGCATCGTCAAAGCTTTACCCTCCATTGCCGGCAATGGATTCTTCGGCCGACGTTCATCTAATGATTTTACTGATGTTTCGCCAGCACGAGTGGCTGAGATTGTCAACGCTTCACCCTCTACTGCCGGCAATGGATTCTTCGGTCGACGTTCATCTAATGATTTTACTGACGTTTCGCCAGCACGAGTGGCTGGCATTGTCAAAGTTTCACCCTCCATTGCCGGCAATGGATTCTCCGGCCGACGTTCATCTAACAATTTTTCTGACGTTTCGCCAGCACGAGTGGCTGGCATTGTCAAAGATTCACCCTCCATTGCCAGCAATAGAGGGTGAAGCTCTGACAATGCCAGCCACTCGTGCTGGCGAAACGTCAGTAAAATCATTAGATGAACGTCGGCCGAAGAACCCGATACAGAAGCCAATAGGCAGTTTGTCAACGTCACATTTGTGCGTTAAAATTTTGAGGTGCGCGCTCAAAGGCTTCAGCCGAGATACGCGGTGCTTAAATGCGGCACGGAAACGCGCCGTGTGCGGTGGCTGCCGGCGGTGCGCCCGCCTACCTGCGTGCGCGCGTCTGCACGTCGCCTCGCGCAGCGGTCGCGGGCGGCCATGTCTGCCTGTGCTGCACGTCGCGCGTCGCGGGCCGCTTCTTATAGCAGCCGTGGCGCGGCAGAGCGGAGCGCGTCCCGGCCTGGCCCGCTAATGACAACGCGGGGCGGCGGTCGGCAGGGGAAAGCAGGGGGGCGCCGCCTAAAGCCGTCGTCACACGGACCGTGCATCCGAACGTTGAGCATTGAGCGTGCCGAGTTCCTGACGTCATACCGTGGAATAGCACGTTCGGGAGTCTTTCCGAACGTGCAGAGCAATATCTGGGATGTCAGATATTCAGAGCGTGCGTCTGAGCGTTGACCAATGAGATGGTATGGTACAATGCCACCTACGTCACACGCACGCCGTCTCCCTTCAATACAAAGTTGTGAGGCGCCATATTCTGACGTCATAGCGTGGAATAGTACGTTCGGGAGTCTTTCCGAACGTGCAGAGCAATATCTGGGATGTCAGATATTCAGAGCGTGCGTCTGAGCGTTGACCAATGAGGTGGTATGGTACAACGCCACCTACGTCACACGCACGCCATCTCCCTTCAGTACAAAGTTGTGAGGCGCCATATTCTGACGTCATAGCGTGGAATAGCACGTTCGGGAGTCTTTCCGAACGTGCAGAGCAATATCTGGGATGTCAGATATTCAGAGCGTGCGTCTGAGCGTTGACCAATGAGATGGTATGGTACAACGCCACCTACGTCACACGCACGCCATCTCCCTTCAGTACAAAGTTGTGAGGCGCCATATTCTGACGTCATAGCGTGGAATAGCACGTTCGGGAGTCTTTCCGAACGTGCAGAGCAATATCTGGGATGTCAGATATTCAGAGCGTGCGTCTGAACGTTGACCAATGAGATGGTATGGTACAACGCCACCTACGTCACACGCAGGCCGTCTCCCTTCAGTACAAAGTTGTGAGGCGCCATATTGGCATTCATCTCAAGCCTATATGTAAATATGCCGTTTCTGATCACCAGCAAATTGAGAATCATTGGAAAACCCGTTGTTAGTTGTGTGATTCGTTCCAATAAAATAATGAGAAACATCATATTCGTGGCAAAAGAATTATTGTAACTTGCGTATTATGAGAGTAGGCTATTTGAAGGCAGCGACACACTGAAGATCCACCCAAAACGCGTTGTTCTTGGTACAATTAGTTACAATTAAATTTCAATTAGTAACATAATTGTTGCGTACATAGTTCCGCGTAGTCAGCACGTACACAACTTTCCCACTAGAGCACACCCCGCTAAGCACAACAGCGCTCGTCCGTCTCCGTACTACGAGATGGCGCTGCCTTAGAGACGGACCAAATTCTGCTTCCGTCGATCCACGTATTAATATGTAATGCAGCCAATGAGATTGCTGCTAACGTAGAACCTTTTCTCCTCGTGGATCACACTCGCGCAGTGTTACCTGAACGCGCGAGGTGTTATAATGAGTGTACAGACCTCCAATTAGTTAGTCTGCATTAGTCTGTACGAGTCTGCATTTGTCTGCACCAGTCTGTACCAGTCTGCATTAGTCTGTACCAGTCTATACTCAAGTTTCAGTCTGCGCCTAATAAGATTACCATATTCCTGTACATAGCCATGAAGATAAATGAATAGACACTTTGTCAAGTATCACAGATATGTGAGAATAAGATTAACGTACCAAGACCAAAGGAACTTCAGACTGTCAATTGTAAATAGCATCCAGAATCAAGTTACGTAATGTCTATGGTTTTTATTATTTTAAGAAATGTGTGTGAAAATTAATCAAGTTCTGTTTAAAGTTGGTCACCGTCAATCTGCTACTCTAAGCAAGTGGCATTCCTATCGTCTGACCTAACGGCAGAAAATAAACACGCCACAATAAGACCACGAGACATATGGCTGACATTCGCCTACTTCATTAGAGCGACAAGTCAAATAATCTGATGGCGTCTGTACTGAAGGTCTTACAGTACGCACACCACAATAATTATCTACGATTAACGTTTTTAGCAAGGCGTAACACAATATATTAAATACAACGAGCTTGTTCTTGGTTTAGCGTAATGAGTAGCGTCTCTGTCTAGTAACGCCGGCACCGTAACTCAGTGTGTTCGGTCAGAGGATTAGCTGCCCTCTGTAATAAAAAAAACTGAGTTAATGGATCAACAACGAACTTAAACGGATATCTTACGACGTCTGCCCCTAGCAGATGGAACGAACTAAAGCGAGCAAAATGAGATTTAAAAAAAAAAAGAAAAAAGTAGTATGCCTTTGTTGTGGCGGTGGTTCGCGTGGTAACACTTCCAAATTTTTTTTCCTATCATTCGCGTTTTTATTAGGTTCTCATACTTTATTATTAGTTTAATGTAAGTATATGCTGTAATATTTGATGTTATGTAAATATAAGTTCACCTTTTTTTTAGGGGTGACTTTGTTCGATTGGCTTAATCTACAGGACAGCTTGCGCTATTTGTATACAGAGCTTCGTAATTCACATGCTGCAAAGATTCTGCTACTGGGTAGGAACAGTGATCAAGTAAGACTGACCTTGGGGTTTTACTAAAATGTGGGAATGATGAAATAATGTTTATCTTATGCGGAGAAGTATTCCAAATTTGTACCGCACTGTTTGTAATGGAACTTTTATATGTCTCTGTCTTTATTGACTGGACATGGTACTTTCCTTTCCGTGGACAATGGAGGAAATGTGCGTTTTAATAGAGCTGACGTGTGAATTTTACGCGCGCCCGTTGAGTAAACAGTTTGATTTACGATCTAGAAACATCTCTCAACTGCCGTCGGAGTGCGTTGCGATCGCGTATATCAGGCTGGGGCCCACGTACCGTATGCACAAGTCGCATCATTCCTGAGCGTTCAGCAGCACGTTGAACTTGGCACGCTCAACTTCAACGTTCGACAGCATAGTCCGCGTGCCGACGGCTTAAGCGTTACCACTACCTGCTTAATGGAATGCGGTACACCAGCGATTCTGCGTGGCATCCATACAACCTATAAAAATGGATGTACATATCTATGTATGCATGTATCTGCAAGGTGTATTCAATGAGTAATGCAACACATTTTTCTCTCGTCCATTTTCGATTCAAAAAATGCAGAATTTGTTGTGAGATATCGTGGAATACTCCCACCTCATCCTCTGTAGTTTCCTGAACTTTCTATAAGCAGCGGCGCTATACGTTCTCTTTGAAATGGCACACGTAACAGAGTTGCGTTCCGAGCACAGAGCTGTCTTTGAGTTTATTTTGGCGGAAAACCAGATCATCTCAGCTACTCGTAGGCGCCTGCAGTATGTCTACAGACACCTGGCAATGAACGAAAGCACGCTAAGTCACTGGGCGAAGCATTTGTCACCATCGCAACAATGTCACACAAACCTGCCCGATCTCCGACGTACTGGCCAGTCGCACGCAACTGTGACTCCTGAAATGTCGGAACGTGCAGACATTTTCAATCGAGGTGTAGTGGCAGCACCGTTTAGGATAGGGAAGGTTACAGTTCAATTCTTCTGTCTTGGCGGCTCGCGCATGCCCGCCCAGACGCGGGAGATTGCTGCGTTGCCAGTTGCACGCGCTAAGAGAAGCAGCGCCATAGTACAGGGTGATTCAAAAAGAATACCACAACTTTAGGAATTTAAAACTCTGCAACGACAAAAGGCAGAGCTAAGCACTATCTGTCGGCGAATTAAGGGAGCTATAAAGTTTCATTTAGTTGTACATTTGTTCGCTTGAGGCGCTGTTGACTAGGCGTCAACGTCAGTTGATGCTAAGATGGCGACCGCTCAACAGAAAGCTTTTTGTGTTATTGAGTACGGCAGAAGTGAATCGACGACAGTTGTTCAGCGTACATTTCGAACGAAGTATGGTGTTAAACCTCCTGATAGGTGGTGTATTAAACGTTGGTATAAACAGTTTACAGAGAATGGATGTTTGTGCAAAGGGAAAAGTGACAGAGCACTTCATCACTGGCCTCCAAGAAGCCCTGATCTTACCCCCTGCGATTTTTTCTTATGGGGGTATGTTAAGGATATGGTGTTTCGGCCACCTCTCCCAGCCACCATTGATGATTTGAAACGAGAAATAACAGCAGCTATCCAAACTGTTACGCCTGATATGCTACAGAGAGTGTGGAACGAGTTGGAGTATCGGGTTGATATTGCTCGAGTGTCTGGAGGGGGCCATATTGAACATCTCTGAACTTGTTTTTGAGTGAAAAAAAACCTTTTTAAATACTCTTTGTAATGATGTATAACAGAAGGTTATATTATGTTTCTTTCATTAAATACACATTTTTAAAGTTGTGGTATTTTTTTTGAATCACCCTGTATAGTTCACAAACTTACGTTTATGAAGTAAAGCCACCACGGCCGCATTAACCCTTTCGCTGCTGCAGACACGTGCTCCCCGCATTCCGTGCTGTGCGCGATTTTGTCATCACTGCACTGCTCGTCTGTGCAGACACACGGTGTTTCGACTGCTTTGACACACTTATCATTCGATTTCACAAAAACTATTTGGCGCAAAAATTTGATTTTTACACATCTTCTTGACTGCAACCTTCCCCCCATAAATGACTTAATTTTATTTCGATGTTCAACGCAGTTATTGTGCAGCATTAAATGTAGTAAACCATTGCACAAAATTTTGAAGAGTTTGCAGAGGTAAAATTGCACAGCGTATACTTTCCGTATGGTCGATTTTAGTTGCCACTAGAAATTTCAAAAAATTACATTCAAACGCATAAAATTCATGAAGTAAGACACTTCGATATTGCTTTTAAATAAAGAAAATATTAAGCAGCAGACAAGATTTGAACCCAGAAACTTTTGATTAGTAGACAGCAATCTTAACCATTACGCTAACACACCTCAGTGGTCAGTAGTATTCCTGTAGTACTTTAAAAAGTCACGCAAAATACCGATAAACACTGTTGGTATGACTATGAATTACTCACGTTTTGTCGAAGTACAATGGGAAATAAACAATTACTGCTGTTCTTCATTGCAAAAAAGCGGTTGGTGAGAATGATTTTCCTTGCTATCGCTTGAATTAGGAGGCTTATTGACTGTTTGGTTTAATTAATTAATAGAATATGAAGCAGTTGGAATAAAGAACGCTTTCTCCAAACTTTCTTTTATAGAAAGTCTGGTATCAAGACATTGCTTTTGTTCAATTACTTTATTTATGACTGAACGTATCTAAAACTGAAGACACTTGTCGGTGCTCTGCACTGCAGTCGAGCTCTGGCAACGTCGTTCTCTGTTCATTGGCTGACTGTCCTTTGTGACGTCAGATGCGGAGAACGAACCTAAACTCGTCCGCCGTCGTAAATGACACGCAGTTTAGTTTTGTGCAATATTCCGAGCGCAAGTTACAGTCAGGTGTGGGCCGGATTGCAGTGAGTTACACATACCAACAGTTTCGAAGTAAAACAGAGGTCACAGGGCCGTCAAATTGCTGGAAGAGTATACGTAGCAGTTTTGCACGTCACGAATCTCAGACAGAAAGGGCCCACTGGCCAACCTAGCGTGTTACGAGTACGTGACGCGAAGCGGCGCATACGGCAAAACAGACGCGCGCATCCGCGTATAAATAGGCGCGGGTTTCTAACGAGATTCATTCGAGTGTAGCAGCTCTCCTGGATGGCGGGCCGCGTCACACCACCAGATACACACAGCAGCAGATGGGGCGCCAGTGCTCCAGTCCACGGCAGGTCACTGGTTCTACCCTCTGAGGCCGATGTGGGGTCCGTAGGCAGCCAGCGCAGATTCGGACGCCAGATCGTGGGTGCTTGTTGCTGCGATATCAGCCACAATGGCGAGAAGCACGCACCTGGCCGCCTGTGGCTCACTCTGAGCGGCGCCGAGTCGGCAGGTACGCAGACTGCTGAGTCGACTGCCGGCATCCTGATGACACTGCAACTCCGCTGGCTTACGAGGCTGACACACGGTGCATGCGCGGGTTGCTGAGGCAGCCATTCTGCACCGAGCTGTCTCGCAGACAGCGAAGTGGTGTCGTCAGCATTGCGGGACCCGGTGACGCAGACCGAGCGGAACACGGCAGTGTAGTTGGAAACGATAAATCAGTTGGAAAGCTCGGACGAGTCTTAATATGGTGCCTTCTACCTCTTCCCGCTGCATTTGGTCATCCTGATACATTCGGTGGCAGAAGTTCCCACTTACAGCGATCGTGTGAGACCCAACTCGCTTTATTTGTTCATGAGACCCAGAAAATATTAGATACAGGCTCCCAGGTAGATGCTATTTTCCTTGACTTCCAGAAGGCGTTCGATACAGTTCCGCACTGTCGCCTGATAAACAAAGTAAGAGCCTACGGAATATCAGACCAGCTGTGTGGCTGGATTGAAGAGTTTTTAGCAAACAGAACACAGCATGTTGTTATCAATGGAGAGACGTCTACAGACGTTAAAGTAACCTCTGGCGTGCCACAGGGGAGTGTTATGGGACCATTGCTTTTCACAATATATGTAAATGACCTGGTAGATATTGTCTGAAGTTCCATGCGGCTTTTCGCGGATGATGCTGTAATATACAGAGAAGTTGCAGCATTAGAAAATTGTAGCGAAATGCAGGAAGATCTGCAGCGGATAGGCACTTAGTGCAGGGAGTGGTAACTGACCCTTAACATAGACAAATGTAATGTATTGCGAATACATAGAAAGAAGGATCCTTTATTGTATGATTATATGATAGCAGAACAAACACTGGTAGCAGTTACTTCTGTAAAATATCTGGGAGTATGCGTGCGGAATGATTTGAAGTGGAATGATCATATAAAATTAATTGTTGGTAAGGCGGGTACCAGGTTGAGGTTCATTGGGAGAGTCCTTAGAAAATGTAGTCCATCAACAAAGGAGGTGGCTTACAAAACACTCGTTCGACCTATACTTGAGTATTGCGCATCAGTGTGGGATCCGTACCAGATTGGGTTGACGGAGGAGATAGAGAAGATCCAAAGAAGAGCGGCGCGTTTCGTCACAGGGTTATTTGGTAACCGTGATAGCATTACGGAGATGTTTAACAAACTCAAGTGGCAGCCTCTGCAAGAGAGGCGCTCTGCATCGCGGTGTAGCTTGCTCGCCAGGTTTCGAGAGGGTGCGTTTCTGGATGAGGTATCGAATATATTGCTTCCCCCTACTTATACCTCCCGAGGAGATCACGAATGTAAAATTAGAGAGATTAGAGCGCGCACGGAGGCTTTCAGACAGTCGTTCTTCCCGCGAACCATACGCGACTGGAACAGGAAAGGGAGGTAATGACAGTGGCACGTAAAGCGCCCTCCGCCACACACCGTTGGGTGGCTTGCGGAGTATAAATGTAGATGTAGATGTAGATGTACATTTGGTATCGGACTAGCGGACAGTGTCTGTCCAGTACGGCATTAGAGCCTGGGACGTTACCTTGCCTTTTTGTGTTTTGAGTATGCCTCACGGCAGACCATTTTAGATGTTTTGCGTAGGCATATTATTATTTTTTTTTCAGAATAAATGTTAGCGTATTTGGGACAATAAGATTTATTATTTTTTGTGGCATTTTATTACTTTTGTATTGGTTTGAGTATAATGTTACTGAGTATGATGATACTGAAGTGCAGGGAGTCGGGTTGTTCTTGTACTTAAATGGTTTGTTTCGGGACTAACTGGGAATGAAAGCAACACAGTGGCAGAGTCAGAGACGCGAGGTGTGTCGGAACCAGAAGTGGTACGGATTTTGTTGGTAAAAGTAGCACAATTGACAGCAGACAATACACAGTTGAGAAATGAATTAACATCTAGAAGTGAGCGGGAAACCGCATCTGATCAGTCGTTGTTGCCAGGGTGCAGGAGATTGATCCAGCTGCTGCGAGTTTGATTATTCCGTTTTCGGTCAAGGCATCTGAGGATGTGCGTTCATTTATGGAGGACTTGGAGACTTCAGCGATGATGAATAGTTGTTCTGATGAGCAGTTGTTACATATAGCCAAGATTAGATTAACGGGTGAGCGAAAACACATGTAAAGTGTTCTGAGGCCTTAAGGAAGGCAGGACAATTTAAGCAGTTAAAGGAAGGGCTTTTGCAAAGGTACAAAAAACAGAATAGCGCTCGGTACTTTAGAGAGAGGTTAAGTACAATGTCAAAGAGACAGGGGGAGACGATGGAGAAATTTGCGGACAGGATAAGGGAAATTAATGAGCATACTTAAGAGTTGGATCAGAGAGATGAAGCGAATAGTGTTCTGTTTCAGGATGCCGAGCAAAGGGCATTTGATGTATTTTTGGGAAGGTTACCGGCGCATATGTCACGGAAAGTGCGTGAAGGGACTCCAAAAGATTTGTATTCGGCCATTCAGCTGGTAATTCAATGTGAGGGAATAGACATGGCAACAGGGGCACGCAAGAGGCAAACAGTGTTTACAGCGGGTGTGAAATGTTTTAAGTGTGGTCGTATGAGACATGTGCAGGGGCAATGTATCCAGTCACCGAGGAATAAAGGAAGGGGTGGAAATCGGCAGCAGGGAGGATGGAGAAGTGGAGATAGGAGAGGTGGACAAGCGTTAAACGGCAGAGGGGTCCCAAGACCCACTTAAGGGAGCTCCCGCTTAATTTCAATGCTACGAATACGTATGTAGAGGTGGAATGTTCAGTGTTAGGATCCATAGGAACTAAAAAGTTTAAGATTTTTTTGGACATAGGCGCACAAGTGTTAGTGGCTACTGGGAATATAAAGGGACGAAGGAAGCTAGACCCACCACGTTATAGGTTACGTGGAGTGGGGGATAAGGAGGTCACGCCTTTGGGGTCGGTGACAGTCGACTTTCGAATAGAGAAAGTCCGATTTAATGCATGCATGGAGGTAGTACCATGAGTAAGCGAGGGCTACGACATGATCCTAGGAGTAGATTTCTTGCATCAACATCATGCCAAAATTGACCTTGGACAATGAACTGTGGAACTTGTTGGAATGTTATTTCAGCTAGGGGAAACTGTTGTCAATGCAGAGCTGTCGCGAGGGGCGTTCAACGTAATGAAAAAACCAATTGAACCGCGCACATTAACATTAAGGCTTAATTCGCATGAGTGTGTGTCTA
Organism: Schistocerca cancellata; assembly: GCF_023864275.1. Classification (NCBI taxonomy): domain Eukaryota; kingdom Metazoa; phylum Arthropoda; class Insecta; order Orthoptera; family Acrididae; genus Schistocerca; species Schistocerca cancellata. The sequence goes on along the minus strand of NC_064634.1, from coordinate 460,236,933 downwards.
GTGGCACCGGGAAGTAGCTTTGGGTAACAGTGGAGTCAAATCTACCTGTGGGAACAGTATGTGTTATTGAACCATTGGAGGATAATGAAGTTTTCGGTCCATTGGGTTGTTTTTGTGAAACGTAGTGTTGTACGCGTACAGGAGGGGAACAACAGGCGAGTAGTTCCCGTGAAGATAATTTTAGCGCGGTACACGCGAATTTGAGGAAGAGTTTTAGTAGCAAATTTGGATGTGCCAGATGACGAAGACTGGTGATCGAGAGGTAGGCGAAACGATCAACCACTAACTGCCGATAGAACTGCATTGCGTGACAAAATTAAGTATTTGAAAGGAGGAAAAGGAGAGCATATAGAGGAATTATTGTGGGAATTTAAGGACTTGTTTTGTTCCACAAGGGTCGTTACCAGCAACTCCATTAGTTCAACATAGGATTCCAACAGGGAATGAAGCACCTGTTTACCGTAAACCATACAGAATACCGAGGTATTTGCAGCCGATTATGGAGGATTTCATTGATCAGAAGCTTGCGGACGGTATTATAGAGCATAGTAATAGTTTCTGGGGAGCGGGCGTTGTCATTGTGCCTAAAAAATCTGTGGATGGAACTAAGAAATACAGGTTCTGTTGTGACTACCGATACCTCAATAATAAGACAGTAACGGACGCATACCCCATTCCAAACATATCGGAGACTTTGGATCACTTAGGACAGAGCCAGTACAATTCTACGACGGATTTGACAAATGGTTATCATCAGTTAGAGGTAGCTCCAGAGGATCGTCCAAAAACTGCTTTCTCTACTCCTGGAGGCCATTACCAGTACATTAGAATCCTATTCGGTTTGAGAAATGCTCCGGCAACGTTTCAGAGGTTGGTAGACAGTGTCTTGACGGGTTTGAAACCACGGCAGTGTCTTGTCTATTTGGATGACATTATAGTGTTTTCAAGTAGTATGGAGCGACATAGACAGCAGTAGACAGGTTAAGAGCAGCTCGTTTCAGGTTGAGCCTGGAGAAGTGTCATTTTGCATTAGAAGAAGTAAAATATTTGCGTCATATTGTCAGTAAGAACGGAGTGCGAACAGATCCGCGGTTGGTACAGGCTGTAAAGGATTTTCGGGAACCGAAAACAGTTAAGGAAGTGCAGTCATTCATCGGAATTTGCAATTTCTATCGAAAGTTCGTGAAGGGTTTTGCAGATTTAGCACAGCCGTTGACGCGATTGTTCCGGTTCTTTTGTTTCAAGATTTTGAAAAGGAGTTTATACTAGCCTGCGATGCATCTAATTAAGCATTAGGGTGTGTTCTTATTCAGGGAATTGATGGGAAAGAACATCCTGTAGCCTATGCGTCTAGGCAGTTGAATGCAACAGAGAGGAATTACTCAACAACAGAGAGGGAGATCCTTAGCGTAATCCATGGAATCACATATTTTAAATGTTATTTATATGGGAGAAGATTTCGGGTAGTGACAGATCATGCTGCATTGAAGTGGTTGTTGGGGCTGAAGGATCCGTCCACTAGACTCGCTCGATGGGCTGTGAAGCTTAGTGAATTCAACTACGAGGTGGTGCACAAGCCTGAAAAGAAGCACGGGAATGCGGATGCATAAAGTAGGAAGGTGGCAAAAGTAGAATTCATACGTTATGACCCAGCAGTATGGCAAGAATTACAGGATGCGGACAACGATTGTAAATTGTATCAGACACAGCCACAATTTAATATGTACGACGGCCTTATGAGCAGGGAAACGAAGTTAGGACCAAGGGTAGTAGTCCCAGCAAAGTGGAGGGATGAGGTTTTAAAGGAAGCACATGATCACGTGTTATCTGGTCATGGAGGGTTAGAGCGACGAATAGAAGAGTGGCGGAGAGGTATTGGTGGAGAGGTAGGAAAGTAGATGTGGATCAGTATCTCAAGAATTGCATACCATGTGCGCAGAGAGCAGATTTGAGCCGGAAACGGATACAGCTACAACGATTCCCAGAAGCGACACGTCGATTCTCTGTGCTGGGGATCGATGTCTTAGGACCTTTCAGGCGAACACCATTGGGGTACACATTCGTTCTGACAGTAATAGACCAATTTGTCAAGGTATGTAACGATGGTGGCTTTGCCAAATCAGCAGGCAGCAATGGTCGCGCAAGCGTTGGTAAACAACTGGATTTTGAAATTTGCTGTACCAGAGACGATAACTACTCACTAAGGGACCAACTTCATGTCGGATTTAATGAAGGAACTGTGTGAATTGTTGAACGTAAAGAAGTTGAGGACGAGCGCATTGCATCCACAGGCCAACGGAAGGACAGAATGGGCACACACAACAATCAGAAAGATGCTGAGTTTCTATGTGGATTCTCATCGCCATCAGTGGGACGAGTATTTGAAGCATATTGTATGCGCGTACAATGCAAAAGTCCATACAAATACCGGTTTGTCTCCATACGAGGTAGTGTATGGGCGAAAAATGCCGTCACCGTTTGATTTGGTGAGGCTACAGAAAGGAAGGACCGGTGAATCTGTATGTCAATTCGCAAGGACAGTTCGGTATGTTTGGAAACGGGTACAAAAGGCGAATACAAAGGCTTTGGAAAGGCAGGAAGACGCAGTAAAGAGGAAAGGAAGTTTACTGCAGTATAAAGTGAGCCAATGGGTAATGCTGTCCAGCCCCTATACGCACAAAAGGAAAACGAAGAAGATCCTCACGAGGTATCAAGGGCCATACCAAGTTGTTGAAACCACATCCCCCGTTAATGTTAAGCTTCAGCTGCCAACTAGAACAACGATAGTACACATTGGGCGGTTACGGCCGTTTAAGGGTTGCCCGGATGTGATTCCAGGTGTGTCACAGGAAGGAAAGAGGAAGAAAGAGAGGTGCTAACAAGGGAACCTCCCCATCGCACCCCCTTCAGATTTAGTTGTAAGTTGGCACAGGGATAGGCCTTGAAGAACTGAACACAGATCAATAGAGAAAACAGGAAGAAGTTGTGTGGAACTATGAAAAAATAAGCAAAATATACAAACTGTGTAGTCCATGCGCAACATATGCAACTTAAAGGACAATGTGAGCTCAAGAGCGCCGTCGTCCCGTGGTTAGCGTGAGCAGCTGCGGAACGAAAGGTCCTCGGTTCGAGTCTTCCCTCGAGTGTAAATTTTACTTTCTTTATTTTCGCAAAATTACGATCTGTCCGTTCATTTATTGGCGTTTCTGTTCACTGTAATAAGTTTAGTGTCTGTGTTTTGCGACCGCACCGCAAAACCGTGCGATTAGTAGACGAAGTGACGTGCCTCTCCAATAGGAACCGAAAACATTTGATCGCAAGGTCATAGGTCAACCGATTCCTCCACAGGAAAACACGTCTGATATATTCTATACGACACTGGTGACGGCACGTGCGCCACATGACAGGAATATGTTGTCGACACACCTAACTTGTACACTTGACGAATGGGTAAAGAGATTCATCTACCTTGCCCGATTTAGGTTTTCTTGTGGATGTGATAATCACTCCCAAAAAAGTGATGAAAACATAAGAGTTCGTCACATAAACTACAACAAATGAATGCAACAGTTTCACAGTCGCACAGTTTTCCCTGTGCTCAAAACATATGCTTTTAACGTTTTCAAATTTTTCCGTGTGTAGACCGTCAAATCCTGCATATGTCCAAGCAAATCAGAACATGTCCTGGAATTTTGGAGAGCGAAGTTGATTATGTGTGAGTGCCTGAAGTTTGATAATTGTCTGAAAATAAAAAATTAAACTTTTCACTCGAGAGAAGATTTGAACCAAGGACCTCTCGTTCCGCAACTGCTCACGCTAACCACGGGACCACGGCGCCCGTAAGCTCAGACGTTCCTTGATGTTGCTTACCTTGTACATGGACTACTCAGTTTGTATATTTTGTTTATTTTTTCCATAGTTCCACACAACTTCTTCCTGTTTTCTCGATTGATCTGTGTTCAGTTCTTCAAGGCCTATCCATTGTGCCAACTTATAACTAAATCTGAGGGGGGTGCGATGGGGAGGTTCCCTTGTAAGCACAGAAAAAACCAGGAAGACAGGGTACAGCATGAAGTACCGTATGCTTTCCGATCCAGAAAGTAGTAGAGTACTGGTAGTTCTTTTTTTGTTTTTTGTTTTCTTGTTATGTGTCATTGGGTTTGCATAGTTTAATTATTGTATTTTCAAATGTTGTGTGTGTTCTCAAGTATTGTAAGCCTGCTGGGAACAGCAGTCTTTTTGAAGAGGGAGGCAGGGTGCTGTTGATCTGTGTCCTCAGGTCACTGAAAGGGAGAGCACTGGCGGTGATTCACTCTTCACCATCGAGATGGACGCCTTACAGGTGCAGCACCTGGATGGGGGTGTGCTGTACTCAAGGCAGGAAGATGTGGTGGTGTCAAGTCACCAGTGCGCATTAAGGCTGGTATGGAACGTGTGGGAAATGCAGAATGCAGTAAGAAGGCTTGAGAAAGTCTTCGAAGAAATTAGGCAATCTGCAGAGGGCAAGGGAATGTTGAAGGAAGTTGCAGGTGAGTATAATAAATTGCATGAGGCTTATAAGACACTATGGAAGCAGGTATGACAGATGGAGGAAGCGGTGCCAGGGGTAAGACGGAAACGAAGATGGCTGAAGCAGGGGGAAAAATTTTAAAGGCAGTTTTTGGAACCGCAGACGAAAGCGATACAAAAGAACTGAACAACACGGTGGAAGCGGTGAGGCAACTTGCAGAGGAGAGTGGGGCAACGGAAGCTTGGCATACAATTCAGATAGGGACAGTGGAAGGAGAAGTCCTGAATAACACACGGTTGCTCCGCTCATTAGCAGAGCAGGTAGTGGCATACGCTAAGCCGCTAAGGCGTCGGAAGACGTAATAAATCGTAAACTGGGAACCCTACAGGGGCATCTAGAAGTGCTAGATAGCAGACTTTTGCAAGCAATAGCTGACAGTGTGTGGAATGTGCAGGGAGTAATAACGAATCTGCAAGAAGCGCTGCATCATGCACTGCAAGGCCAGACAAATACCGATTCTTACCGCCGGACCAGTTTTTAGGTGGAAGGAACTACCGTCAGGGTTATATTTAATAATGGAGACCAGCGAGCAAAATTTGCCGTTTTGCTACCATGTTGCAACAGTAAGGGTAACAACCGACCGCACACAGGTGTATGTTTTGGTCTAATTCCCGGTCATGGGGAAGAACGTGAGGTTTCAGTATTACACGGTCCACCAATATCCAGTGAAGTTGTTTTCAGCAGGGAGTATTTCCAGAAGCGAAACGTATAGAGCTCTAGGAGCGTGGGATGTTAATCAATGGAACTAAGTGTAACATAATAGGACCAACCTTCCACCTGCCAGCGTCAATTTCAGGAGTCACGCAACTGAATGTTACACAGCCACAGCTGTACTGGCCAGAAGCCACTTTAGAGTTTTTGCCAAGGCAGAATCTGTCCTTGTTAAATCAAACTCCTGAGCCAGGTCTGTTGAGATCCGTAAACCAGTTCGATTTAGAGCAAGAGGGGCGCATATCAGCTGAACAGCTTGTTCAACATGTCACTCAGTACAGGGAAAGGCAATGGCAAATAACGATCATTTTGAGCACCTCTGTGCCAAATGTCATCGCAGCCTTAACTTTGTTATGTGTTGTTTTCTTTCTGATCAGGCAGAGAGCTAATTCCAAGATGAAACCAAGGATAGTCCAAGTTCCAGTGGATTGGATACCGAGGGCGTGAGACCAGTAGGTATGGGGTTGATCAAGCAGTGGTCATCGAGTAAGAAATTTTTACGTTTTGTTTCATGTCATGGTTTTAAGGGGCACTAGACCACATTTAATTTTTCTAATAGTAAGGAAATGCCATAGAGCTAGTTAAGTGGCGACCAGGGACTGGGTCTTTCCAAAGGAGGGAATAATGAAGCGGCACCACTGTTTAGGATAGGGAAGGTTAGTTTTGTGCAACATTCTGAGCACAAGTTACAGTCAGGTGTGGGCCAGATTGCAGTGAGTTACGCGAACCAACAGTTTCGAAGTAGAATAGAGGCCACAGGGCCGTAAAATTGCTGAAAGAGTATACATAGCGGTTTTTCATGTTGCAAATCACAGGCAGAAGGAGCTCACTGGCCAACCCAGTACGTGACATGAGGCGGCACATACGGCAAAACAGAGGTGCACAGCCATATATAAATGGGTGTGAGCTTCTAACGAGATTCATTCAAGTGTGACCGCCCTCCTAGATGGTGAGGCATGTCACACCACCAGCTACACGCAGCAGCAGATTGGGTGCCAGCGTTCCAGTCCATGGTGGATCGCTGGTTCGCCCCTCTGAGGCTGACACTGGGTCCGTAGCCAGCCAGTAGTGGGCCACTCCACAGATCGCTACCACAGGCAGTCGTCCTGGCTTCCAACACATGCCAGAGGCATCCCAAGGCAAGGGACGCAGATTCGGACGCCATACTGCAGGCACTTGTTGACCCTGCGATCTCAGTCACGCCGGCGAGAAGCACGCAGCTGTGTGGTTCACACCAAGCGGCGCTGAGTGGGCAGGGACACAGACCGCTGAGTTGACTGCCGGCATCCTGACGATGCCGCAACTCTGCTGGCGTACAAGGCTGACACACAGTGCGTGCATGGGTTGCTGAGGCAGCCATTCTGCGCCAAGCCGTTTCTCAGGCAGCAAAGTGGTGTCCTCAGCATTGCGGGACCCGGTGACACAGACCGAGGGGAACACGGCACTGTAGTTGGAAACAATAAATCACTTGGAAAGCTCAGGCGAGTCTTAATATGGTGCCTTCTACCTCTTCCCACTACATTTGGTCATCCTGATACATTCGCTGGCAGAAGATCCCACTACCGAGGTGATCGACGGATCACTCACTAGCACCTCACTGTACAATAGGACATCCCTATTGGCTCAGACGTCGACCTGTAAAGTGCTACAATGCGTGCTTTGAGAAAAAATTCTTGCATTACTTGTTGAATGCCTCCGTATATTCCACATGTCCTCCTAAACCGCTGCACAGATTTCAACCAAACTTGCTAAACACATCGTTTACTGTCTGGAAAGAAACTCTATGTTGGTAAGGTGGAGATGAGAAAGCAGTGTAGCCCATGACGTGAGAATACCCATGTTTCAGTCATCCTGTGGTTGAGAGTGACATACTTTGTGACTTGCAACAAACTTTACACATAATTTCAGACCCTTACGGAATTTCTTCTCGTTGACAACCCCCATAAAATGATGAAAGGAAGAAAGTTTATCCCTTAAATACAGTTCCGCTATTCATGCAGTAAAACTGCTTCATAAAGCACGACATTTTAATTTATTTCTTATTTACTACCAACTGCATTTGAAACACATTTTGCAGGCAGTATTCACATACACTCCTGGAAATTGAAATAAGAACACCGTGAATTCATTGTCCCAGGAAGGGGAAACTTTATTGACACATTCCTAGGGTCAGATACATCACATGATCACACTGACAGAACCACAGGCAACAGAGCATGCACAATGTCGGCACTAGTACAGTGTATATCCACCTTTCGCAGCAATGCAGGCTGCTATTCTCCCATGGAGACGATCGTAGAGATGCTGAATGTAGTCCTGTGGAACGGCTTGCCATGCCATTTCCACCTGGCGCCTCAGTGGGACCAGCGTTCGTGCTGGACGTGCAGACTGCATGAGACGACACTTCATCCAGTCCCACACATGCTCAATGGGGGACAGATCCGGAGATCTTGCTGGCCAGGGTAGTTGACTTACACCTTCTAGAGCACGTTGGGTGGCACGGGATACATGCGGACATGCATTGTCCTGTTGGAACAGCAAGTTCCCTTGCCGGTCTAGGAATGGTAGAACGATGGGTTCGATGACGGTTTGGATGTACCGTGCACTATTCAGTGTCCCCTCGACGATCACCAGTGGTGTACGGCCAGTGTAGGAGATCGCTCCCCACACCATGATGCCGGGTGTTGGCCCTGTGTGCCTCGGTCGTATGCAGTCCTCATTGTGGCGCTCACCTGCACGGCGCCAAACACGCATACGACCATCATTGGCACCAAGGCAGAAGCGACTCTCATCGCTGAAGACGACACGTCTCCATTCGTCCCTCCATTCACGCCTGTCGCGACACCACTGGAGGCGGGCTGCACGATGTTGGGGCGTGAGCGGAAGACGGCCTAACGGTGTGCGGGACCGTAGCCCAGCTTCATGGAGACGGTTGCGAATGGTCCTCGCCGATACCCCAGGAGCAACAGTGTCCCTAATTTGCTGGGAAGTGGCGGTGCGGTCCCCTACGGCACTGCGTAGGATCCTACGGTCTTGGCGTGCATCCGTGCGTCGCTGCGGTCCGGTCCCAGGTCGACGGGCACGTGCACCTTACGCCGACCACTGGCGACAACATCGATGTACTGTGGAGACCTCACGCCCCACGTGTTGAGCAATTCGGCGGTACGTCCACCCGGCCTCCCGCATGCCCACTATACGCCCTCTCTCAAAGTCCGTCAACTGCACATACGGTTCACGTCCACGCTGTCGCGGCATGCTACCAGTGTTAAAGACTGCGATGGAGCTCCGTATGCCACGGCAAACTGGCTGACACTGACGGCGGCGGTGCACAAATGCTGCGCAGCTAGCGCCATTCGACGGCCAACACCGCGGTTCCTGGTGTGTCCGCTGTGCCGTGCGTGTGATCAATGCTTGTACAGCCCTCTCGCAGTGTCCGGGGCAAGTATGGTGGGTCTGACACACCGGTGTCAATGTGTTCTTTTTTCCATTTCCAGGAGTGTATAGCACCGAATGTACCAGAAAAAAATTACAACAGTGAATGACACTTAGTTCAGGAAATACGACGTCACAAACGCTAAGATGGATGAAAAACTACCACAGCATACAACACGTTTAAATTTATTACTTTGTTGGTACTAACTCTATTCGCAACACATCTAGCATACGGTATCCACATAAGTCACTAAACATATGGTTGTACGACACTTACTACAGGAGATGTAACGTCATAAATACTGAGACGCATGAGGAAGTGTCGCATCATGGATGATGTTCTAATTTCTTACATCTTTACTACTAATTCCATTTACAATGCATTTCGCAGACAGCAGCCACATATACCAGTGTCCCTCTACAATTACATAATTGTACAGCACTTAGTTCAGGGCAAACGACTTCATACACATTAAGCTGCATGAAAATGAAACTGGAAAGCGAAATTCGCTAGACATAGAGGTGAATTATGCGAACAAAAACGCGTTAAATATGTTAAATATTCGTGAAATATATTTGAAAAGCGCGTATGCGGACTAAGCCACGGGTAAAATGCTCATCCTAAACCCTTGAAACGAATTCAATCATAAAGGTCAACTACAAACTGGAAAGAAGTACCGTAGAGGTAAAAACCACTGGTACCCTGTTGAGGTGAGTGTGATAACATGGAGAGAGAACAGAGGACAAGGAGTTGTACTGATAGCGAGGAGGGAGGAGGAGATAGGAACAGAAAGAAGCAGGAAGAGATAGACAGACACAGGTGAGGGGGAAATGAACAGAGAGAGGGGAGAGGAGGAGGTGGACAGAGACACGAGGAGAAACAGATAGGCACAAACATGGAGGAGGAGATGAACAGACGGAGCGCCGAGGAGGAAATTAACAGGGAAAGAGAAGAGGAGGAAACAGAGAGAGAGAGAGGAGGGCAGGAGGAGATGGCCAGGGAGTGGGAGGTGGATAAGGTGGACGGAGAGAGGGGTTGTTGAGGTAGATAGACTGAGGGGGAACGAGAAGGTGGAGCAACAGAACGTTGGAACAGATACACGCACCGGCCTAGGGGATTCAACAAATCTTTGGTAGGATTCCGGGGATGGTTGGCACCAGATGTCCAGGCAGAGATCACGCAGTTCGGGCCAGTGGCTTCTGGGTGTGGAGATGACTCCTGATAACATCCCTAACGTCTTCCATCACGTGCATCGCGTACAAATCAAACATAAGTCTAAAAATAAACCATCATGTGGGAGAAAAAGGAGACTATCTACTATATAGGAACAGCTCTGAGGTTATCGTAGTGCATTACACAGAATACTGCAAAATATTGAAGTAAGTGATCCAGAAATCTAAGCTGCTTTGTTATGAGAACAAGATAATTACACGAGACAGCAAAATAAAAACTACACACATCAAAAAAAATTTTGTATCACCTCGATTCCGAGAGTTCCGGAACCTGTACACAAAATTGGAATAGAGATCAACATAAACATCATTTCCGCCCTTTTTATTGCTCATAAAAACTACAAATTGCATGTTGTACCACCATACAGCGAGACCTACACAGGTGGTGGTCCGGACTGCTGTACACACCGGTACCTCTAATACCCAGTAGCACGTCTTCTTGCATATTTGCTGTACACACCGCGTGGCATACTATCCACAAGTTCATCAAGGCCCTGTTGGTCCAGATTGTCCCGCTCCTCAATGGCGATTCGGCGTAGATCCCTCAGTGTGGTTGGTTGGTCACGTCGTTCATAAACAGCCCTTTACAATCTATCGAAGGCATGTTCGATAGGGTTCATGTCTGGAGAACATGCTGGCCACTCTAGTCGAGCGATGTCGTTATCCTGAAGGAAGTCACTCACAAGATGTGCACGATTGGGGCGCAAATTGTCGTCCATGAAGACGAATTCCTCTCCAATATGGAGCCGATATGGTTGCACTATCGGTCGGAGGACGGCATTCACGTATCGCACAGCCGTTACAGCGCCTTCGATGACCACCAGCGGCGTACGTCGGCCCCACATAATGCCACGCCAAAACAGCAGGGAACTTCCAACTTGCTGCACTCGCTAGACAGTGTGTCTAAGGCGTTCAGCCTGGCCCGGTTGCCTCCAAACACTTCTCCAAGGATTGGCATATGCGACACTCATCGGTGAAGAGAACGTGATGCCAATCCTGAGCGATCCATTTGGCATGTTGTTGGGCCCATCTGGAACACGCACCATGGTGTCGTGATTGCAAAGATGGACTTCGCCATGGACATCGGGAGTGAAGTTGCGCATCATGCAGCCTACTGCGCACAGTTTGAGTCTTAACACTACGTCCTGTGGCTCCACGAAAAGCATTATTGAACATGGTGGCGTTGCTGTCAGGGTTCCTCCGAGCCATAATCCTTAGGTAGCTGTCACCCACTGCAGTAGTAGCCCTTGGGCGGCCTGAGCGAGGCGTGTAACTGACAGTTTCTGTCTCCATCTCTCTGCATCTCTTCCATGTCCGAACAACATCACTTTGGTTCACTCTGAGATGCTTGGACACTTCCCTTGCTGAGAGCCCTTCCTGACACAAAGTAACAATGCGAACGCGATCGAACCGCGGTATTAACCGTCTAGGCATGGTTGAACTACAGACAACACGAGCCGTGTACCTCCTTCCTGGTTGAATGACTGGAACTGATCGGCTGACGAACCCCCTCCGTCTAATAGGCGCTGCTCATGCATGGTTGTTTCCATCTTTGCGCGAGTTTAGTGAGATCTCTGAATAGTCAAAGGGGGTGTGTCTGTGGTACAATACCCACAATCAACGTCTAACTTTAGGAGTTCTGGGAACCAGGATGATGCAAAACTTTTTTTGATGTGTGTATATGGAATAAAGTCATGATAGAGACAGGTGGGGCCATAAAGAAAGAGGAAGAGATAGCTCTAAAAATAAATAAGACACTGGTAACAAGTGCACACAGTATTGCAAACCTCTTAAATATATACTTTGTTTCTGTTACTGACAGCTTGAGGTTATCAGGTTCAATAAACAGTGTAATGGAATATCTGAGACCAGTCTTTACAAATAACTTTAGTAAAATGGAAAGGACACTCAAAGAAGTACCATCCATCATAAAATCCTTAAAAATCTAAGTATGCTAATGGTTATGATATCAACAATGTTGCGAGTACTCATGTGAGTTGAATTCTATCTTAAACTATTTGTGTAGTCAATCTCTAATCAGCGGAACAATTCCAGACTGGCTCAAATATGCTCAAGTTAAGACTCCTTAGAAGAATGGGGATAAAGAAATACCATCGAGCTATCGGCCAATTTCACTTTTGCCAGATTTTTCAAACATATTTGAAAAGGTGGTGTTCAAGCGTCTCCTTAAGCATCTGACTACAAATAATATATTGTCCAAGTCACAGTTTGGATTTCTGAAGGCTTCTGTTATAGAGCAAGCTATTTACACCCAGTGAGAATGTACTTAATTCATTAACTAATAAATTGGAGGCTCTTGGCATTTTCTGTGACCTGTCAACTGCCTTTGACTGTGTGAACCACAGCATTCTCTTAAGTAAATTAGAATATTATGGTGTCATCGGCAGTGCTGCAAAATGGTTTGAGTCCTATCTAACTAACAGGAAACAAAGGATATCGTTGTGAAATACCTGTGCAGTAAGCAGTCAGTCTTCATTTGGTTGGTAATTAATTACATGTGGTGTTTCTCAAGGTTCCGTCTTGGGTCCATTGCTTTTTCTTGTGTACAGTAATGATCTCTCGTCTGTTACATTGCCAGATGCTAAGTTTATTTTGTTTGCAGATGATAGAATCATCACAATAAGTAATAAGTCAAGTACAGATTTAGAAATAGCTGCTAATAAAATTTTCACTGACATTAATAAATGGTTTAAAGCTAATTCACTGTCATTAAACTTTGAAAAGACCCACTATATGCAGTTCACAACCTGAAAGAGATTTGCTTCCAGCATGTGTATAACATGTGAAGACATGCAGATCGAACAGTCGACAGTGTTAAATTTCTGGGATTACAGCTCAATAATAAATTCAGTTGGGAAGGGCATGCCACAGAACTGCTGAAGTGCCTAAACAAGTCTGTATTTGCACTGAGAATGTCGAATGTAGGAGATATAAATAAAAACAAACTTGCGTATTTTGCTTACTTTCATTCTATTATGTCATACGGATCATATTCAGGGGTAACTCGCGAAACTGAGCAAAAGTTTCTAGTGTGCAAAAGTGTGCAGTAAGACTCATTTGTGGTGTAAATTCAAAAACATCATGTAGAAACCTGTTCAAGGAACTTTGTATTCTAAGCACTGCTTCTCAGTATATTTATTCCTTAATGAAATTTGTTGCAAGTAATATATCTCTGTTTCCAGCCAATAATATATAGTATCTGTACTGGGAATAAGAACAATCTACACAAAGACCTAAAACCACTTACCTTGGCCCAGAAGGGGGTCCAATATTCAGAAACACACATTTTCAGTAAATTGCCAACAACCATAAAAAATTTGATTTCAGATAAAGCACGGTTTAAACAGAGTTTGAAAGACTTTTTGATAGGCAACTCCTTCTACTCAATAGATGAATATCTTAACATGGAATGTTAGACCAGATTAAGTAAAAATGTCTCTTCAATTTCAGTTTTGACGGCACTTGGTCACAAGTCAAGATTAGATATTTTGTGTATGATAAATTTATTAAAAGTGCATAACTATGTTTCATTCTGACAGCATATTAATTCTGTAAATATTAGCAGTTCCAGTTTACTGTAAAGTATTCACCTATTTTGGCAATCTCCTGACAAATGATCTGGCTAGTGAGTATTACATTAAGATATTTTATGCTCTCTACGTTTCACTTTCTAACTTGCTCCACACCCACGAGAATGAATACATTTTTGGGTCTGTGGAACGAAAACTGAATCTAATCTAATCTACTGCATGAAGAGCGGAAAAGTAGCAAATTATACACTTTGTAAGTGTTATCAGAGAGAAAAAATCGAAAAGGTTTTAAATTATGTTTACAGTTTGTTGCAGGTCGCTAAGCGCTCTCATTCTCAAATACTGGATGAAAAAAATCTGGAAATTCACGCGTCATGGGCTACGCTTCTTTTCCAACAGCACTTCTTTAATAGGTAGGTGGTTCTTAACCCCACAGCGACTGTCCCCTGACAGTGAGGTACATATGTATTATGTTTGGTTGAAACTGGTACAGTAGTTTAGGGGAATATATGTAATATACATACATAAACACAGACACGTACATATATACATCTATTTTTATAATATGTATGGATGTTTTGAATGTTTTCCTAATACTTTCGTTAATTTACGAATATAGGCTTCTGATTACAAAAAATAGTTCAAATGGCTCTGAGCACTATGGGACTTAACTTCTGAGGTTATCAGTCCCCTAGAACTTTGAACTACTTAAACCTAACTAACCTAAGGACATCACACACATCCATGCCCGAGGCAGGATTCGAACCTGCGACCGTAACCGTCTCCCGGTTCCAGACTGTAGTGCCTAGAACCGCTCGGCCACTCCGGTCGGCTTCTGATTACGCTAAAGCGCCAAAGAAACTGGTATAGGCAGGCGTATTCAAATACAGAGATACGTAAAGAGGCAGAACACGGCGCTGCGGTCGGTAACACCTCTACAAAACAGTAAGTGTCTGGCGCAGTTGTTAGATCGGTTACTGCTGCTACAATGGCAGGTTATCAAGATTTAACTTAGTTTCAACGTGGTGTTAAGGTCGGCGCATGAGCGATGGGAAACAGCATCTCCGAGGTATTGGAAGTGGGGATTTTCCCGTACCACCATTTCACGAGTGTAGCGTGAACATCGGAATCCGGGAAAACATCAATCTCCGACATCGTTGCAGCAGTAAAAAGATTCTGCAAAAAGAGGACCAACGACGACTGAAGAGAATCGTTCAACGTGACAGAAGTGCAACCCTTCCGCAGATTGCTGCAGATTTCAGTGATGGACCATCAACAACTGTCAGCGTTCGAACCATTCAACAAAACATCATTGATATGGGCTTTCGGAACCGAGTGCACGACACAGCGCTGTACGCCTCGCCTGGGCCCGTCAACACCGACTTTAGACTGTCGATGACTGGAAACATGTCGGCTGCTCGAACGAGTCTCGTTACAAATTGTATCGGGCGGATGGACGTGTACTGGTATGGAGACAGCCTCATGAATACATGGGCCCTGCATGTCAGCAGGGGACTGTTCAAGCTGTAATGGTGTGGGGCGTGTGCTGTTGGTGTCATATGAGATCCCTGATATTTCTAGATACGACTCTTACAAGTGATACGTGCGTAAGCATCCTGTCTGATCACCTTCATCCATTCATGTCCATTGTGCATTCCGACAGCCTTCGGGAATTCCAGCAGGACAATGCGACACTCCACACGTCCGCAATTGCTACAGAGTGGCTCCAGGAACACTCTTCTGAGTTTAAACATTTCCGCTGGCAACCAAAATCCCCAGACATGAACATATCTGGGATGCCTTGCAACATGCTGTTCAGAAGATATCTCCACCAGTAGAGATCTCCACCCCTCATACTCTTACGGATTTATGGACAGAGCTGCAGGATTCGTACTGCCAATTGCCTCCAGCACTACTTCAGACATTAGTCGAGTCCATACCACGTCGTGTTGCGGCCCTACATGATATTAGCCAGGTGTACCAGTTTCTTTGGCTCTTCAGTGTATTTTAACAATGAGGAATAACGGCAATTTCCAACCCATGTGCCATTAAAGCCAAGACCGCTTGAACATGAAAGTTTGCAGGCGGTACATTATTAACATCAAAGACCCGGTTTATTGTTGGGCAGTGGGAGTCAGACAGGAAGATGAAATGTTGTTTCCGACCTTCTTTCTATAGTGTAGCGTGAACATCGGAATCCGGGAAAACATCGCTGCAGCCGTAAAAAGATTCTGCAAAAAGAGGACCAACGACGACTGAAGAGAATCGTTCAACGTGACAGAAGTGCAACCCTTCCGCAGATTGCTGCAGATTTCAGTGATGGACCATCAACAACTGTCAGCGTTCGAACCATTCAACAAAACATCATTGATATGGGCTTTCGGAACCGAGTGCACGACACAGCGCTGTACGCCTCGCCTGGGCCCGTCAACACCGACTTTAGACTGTCGATGACTGGAAACATGTCGCCTGCTCGGACGAGTCTCGTTACAAATTGTATCGGGCGGATGGACGTGTACTGGTATGGAGACAGCCTCATGAATACATGGGCCCTGCATGTCAGCAGGGGACTGTTCAAGCTGTAATGGTGTGGGGCGTGTGCTGTTGGTGTCATATGAGATCCCTGATATTTCTAGATACGACTCTTACAGGTGATACGTGCGTAAGCATCCTGTCTGATCACCTTCATCCATTCATGTCCATTGTGCATTCCGACAGCCTTCGGGAATTCCAGCAGGACAATGCGACACCCCACACGTCCACAATTGCTACAGAGTGGCTCCAGGAACACTCTTCTGAGTTTAAGCATTTCCGCTGGCAACCAAAATCCCCAGACATGAACATATCTGGGATGCCTTGCAACATGCTGTTCAGAAGAGATCTCCACCAGTAGAGATCTCCACCCCTCATACTCTTACGGATTTATGGACAGAGCTGCAGGATTCGTACTGCCAATTCCCTCCAGCACTACTTCAGACATTAGTCGAGTCCATACCACGTCGTGTTACGGCCCTACATGATATTAGCCAGGTGTACCAGTTTCTTTGGCTCTTCAGTGTATTTTAACAATGAGGATTAACGGCAATTTCCAACCCATGTGCCACTAAAGCCAAGACCGCTTGAACATGAAAGTTTGCAGGCGGTACATTATTAACATCAAAGACCCGGTTTATTGTTGGGCAGTGGGAGTCAGATAGGAAGATGAAATGTTGTTTCCGACCTTCTTTCTATTGTGTGTTATTTTCTGTATTTAACCCAGGTTTCTCAAGCAAAATGCAGTAAGTATAGTAGCAGTGAACGGTGTGCCTATGTACTGACTTTTTTTAGAACTTTTGAAGACTTGCCTCACATATTGCATTCTAAGCGACACTGCAGACGTTGAAATGGCTCCTTTTCTTTTACTTTAACAACATCTCGAAGGATTAAAAAGAAAGTGCCTCTTGTCACAGGCAGTTAATGGTTCTGTAATACCATAATGGTCAAATGCAATTTAAAAAACGTATCCTGTGAACTGTTCTACAGTTACATGTTGCAGGAAACAAACTCGACACTTCACACCAAAGTGAGTACCAGTGATAAGCATAAATATGGTACCACAGAATGTTTATTAAAATACATCTTCTGTACACCATGAACTGCACTTGAAATGTTTTATTTGCCAAAACCGGTTTTCGGGTTTATAACCCATTAACAGTGGCGTCTCATAAAGACGAACAAACGACTGTATGTGTATCGATTTTTACAAAACGATAACCTCACATACTTATATTACTCACTTCTATAGCAATGAGGCGTTTGTCAGTTAATACGACAGGATGTGACAAAAGTCCTATAACATAGCACGCAGTCTGTAGTGTGCGTTACTGCTGTCAAATTTTAGGCAGTGACAGTTCTGATAACATCTGACATTACTGACGTATAAAGCAAACTTGGAACTGACAGGTCAGAGAGTCTGCATTACTTGTCTTTTGTTATTTCTAAGATCATATCTATATTCATCTGTGACATGTTTGCAAATAATTATATAAATTACAATTATTCTTCCGTTGGCTTGTGAAAGTAACATATACAAAATGTATAAGATTGCAGAATAATCCAACATGTCAAGTCAAACTAAACAATTTTTGCGAACTAAAATTATTCGGTTAAATTACTGTTGAAATTTTGTGTCTACATTTTATTCTGTTTCTCTGTTTGTTCATCAAGTACGTTGTCCGGTTGTTTGGTCATATGTGTGTATATTGTACTTCAGGTTCTTCTAGAATATTTAATAATCTGCCATTACTGCTTTGTGGAGAGTGATGATGTTTTTGTTAATGCTTGTAGAATGCTTATATTCTCTTAAATGACCACTGAATTCTGAGGGATTGGTTTCACTAATATTAGTATGCTGTCTAAATTTCTTTTTGAAGTTTCCCCCCGTTTGCCCAGCACAAAATTTATCACAGTCACTACATGTTACTCCATACAGCCCTGTCATGTTACATATTTGACTCTTATCGGTATTGTGTACAAGATGTCATTTTATATTGTTCTGTGTCCTGAAGTCGCCTTGCAGTCGAATTTTGAAACAAATTATTTATTTTGTTAGAAACCTGACCCGAGTATGGTAAGGTTATAAACTTATCTTTTTCTAGAATGAGATTTTCACTCTGCAGCGGAGTGTGCGCTGATATGAAACTTCCTGGCAGATTAAAACTGTGTGCCCGACCGAGACTCGAACTCGGGACCTTTGCCTTTCGCGGGCAAGTGCTCTACCATCTGAGCTACCGAAGCACGATTCACGGCCGGTACTCACAGCTTTACTTCTGCCAGTACCTCGTCTCCTACCTTCCAAACTTTACAGAAGCTCTCCTGCGAACCTTGCAGAACTAGCACTCCTGAAAGAAAGGATATTGCGGAGACATGGCTTAGCCACTTTCTACTTGCTTGCTCTCTTCTGGTGTTGTATGATTTCTACTTTCACTGCGTTCCCTCATTTTTGTGTATAATTTCATAGCTAGTTTCGAGTCATACCCATTCTGAGATGCTACCTTCTCCATTGTTTGTAATTCAGCATTAATACACGCTTTGTGTAAAGAGTATTTGATTAACCTGTCAGTTGCTGAGCGGAAATGTGCCTGTTTATGGGATCGTGGACGGCAAGAAATGCTGTGAATTGTGCAGGAATATGTAGTGGGTTTCCAGAC
This sequence comes from Schistocerca cancellata, assembly GCF_023864275.1. Classification (NCBI taxonomy): domain Eukaryota; kingdom Metazoa; phylum Arthropoda; class Insecta; order Orthoptera; family Acrididae; genus Schistocerca; species Schistocerca cancellata. The sequence continues at coordinate 460,218,247 of NC_064634.1, read as the reverse complement.
TTTGTTGAAAATGTGGGTATTTCCTTCTCTGTTAACTGCTAGAGTTACAGAATAAGATGTATATACAAAATTTCAACAAAGTTTTAACCGAATATTTTTGGTTTGGAATCTATGTCCTGAACACAATTTTTTTCTAATTTGACGTGGTATGTTGGATTTTTTTTTGCAATCATATACCTGTTGTATATTCTGCCTCCACATGCCAATTGTCAAAAATTGTAATTTACGTAATTATATGAGTGCATATCACAGACATATATAAATATGATCTTAGAATAACAAAAGACAGATAATGTAGACTCCTTGACCTATCAGTTCCATGTTTACTCTATACGACAGCTATGTCAAACGTAACAGGAACTGTCACTGTCTAAAATTTGACGGCAGTAACATGACAAACTGTATACTATGTTAGAGGCAATATTTCAGATCCTTTCGTATTAACTGATAAACATCTCATTTCTGCAGAAGCGCATAATGTAAGTACACTTATATTACTGATATACAGGGTGAGTCATCTAACATTACCGCTGGATATATTTCGTAAACCATATCAAATACTGACGAATCGATTCCACAGACCGAACGTGAGGAGAGGGGCTAGTGTAATTGGTTAATACAAACCATAAAAAATGCACGGAAGTATGTTTTTTAACACAAACCTACGTTTTCTTAAATGGAACCCCGTTAGTTTTGTTAGCACATCTGAACATATAAACAAATACGTAATCAGTGCCGTTTTTTGCATTGTAAAATGTTAATTACATCCGGAGATAGTGTAACCTAAAGTTGACGCTTGAGTACCACTCCTCCGCTGTTCGATCATGTGTATCGGAGAGCACCGAATTACATAGGGATCCAAAGGGAACGGTGATGGACCTTAGGTACAGAAGAGATTGGAACAGCACATTACGTCCACATGCTAACACCTTTTTATTTGTCTTTTTTCACTGACGCACATGTACATTACCAAGGGGGGTGAGGTACACGTACACACGTGGTTTCCGTTTTCAATTACGGAGTGGAATAGTGTGTGTCCCGACATGTCAGGCCAATAGATGTTCAATGTGGTGGCCATTATTTGCTGCACACAATGGCAATCTCTGGCGTAATGAATGTCGTACACGCCGCAGTACATCTGGTGTAATGTCGCCGCAGGCTGCCACAATACGTTGTTTCATATCCTCTGGGGTTGTAGGCACATCACGGTACACATTCTCCTTTAACGCAGCCCACAGAAAGAAGTCCAGAGGTGTAAGATCAGGAGAACGGGCTGGCCAATTTATGCGTTCTCCACGTCCTATGAAACGCCCGTCGAACATCCTGTCAAGGGTCAGCCTAGTGTTAATTGCGGAATGTGCAGGTGCACCATCATGCTGATACCACATACGTCGACGCGTTTCCAGTGGGACATTTTCGAGCAACGTTGGCAGATCATTCTGTAGAAACACGATGTATGTTGCATCTGTTTGGGCCCCTGCAATGAAGTGAGGACCAATGAGGTGGTCGCCAATGATTCCGCACCATACATTTACAGTCCACGGTCGCTGTCGCTCTACCTGTCTGAGCCAGCGAGGATTGTCCACGGACCAGTAACGCATGTTCCGTAGATTCACTGTCCCGTGGTTTGTGAAACCCGCTTCATCGGTAAACAGGTAGAACTGCAACGCATTCTCTGTTAATGCCCATTGACAGAATTGCACTCGATGATTAAAGTCATCACCATGTAATTGCTGATGTAGCGACACATGACACGGGTGAAAGCGGTGACGATGCAGTATGCGCATGACACTACTTTGACTCAGTCCACCGGCTCTCGCAATGTCCCGTGTACTCATGTGTGGGTTCATGGCAACAGCAGCTAACACACCAAATGCACCCGCTTCTCCTGTGACGGGCCCGTTACGGACCCGTTTGCGTGCTACGACCATACCTGTTGCATACAGTTGGCGGTAGATGTTTTGCAATGTGCGGCACGTTGGATGCTCTCTGTCCGGGTACCGTTCTGCTTCAGCTGCATTTCGTCGACACTCGCCAAGGACGAGTATCATCTCCGCCTTTTCAGAGTTCGAATACACCATGGTCACAGTTCCTACAACACTACACTATCACAGACGTCTGGTAACACGGTGTACTACAGTTGGTCTGCGTGCGGAGACGAACGCAGAATAACAATAGCAGCAGGAGCTGCATGCGGGCTCTGCGACAGCTAGACCAAACCACAACAGTGCACTACAGCCACACTCGTAAACACGGTCGTCACCGTAAACATGTCCCTGCAGATGCTGCTCGCCGACCGTGGCCCGTGTTTGTTACAACACGCAACTGAACGTCGGAGGTTACAAGCGTCAACTTTAGGTTACAATATCTCCGGATGTAATTAAATTTTACAGTGCAAAAAACGGCACTGATTACGTATTTGTTTATATGTTCAGATGTGCTAACAAAACTAACGTGGTTCCATTTTAAAAAAAGTAGGTTTGTGTTAAAAACATACTTCTGTGCATTTTTGTATGGTTTGTATTAAACAATTACACTAGCCCCTCTCCTCACGTTCGGTCTGTGGAATCGGTTCGTCAGTATTTGATGTGGTTTACGAAATATATCCAGTGGTAACGTTAGGTGACTCACCCTGTATATACACTCCTGGAAATTGAAATAAGAACACCGTGAATTCATTGTCCCAGGAAGGGGAAACTTTATTGACACATTCCTGGGGTCAGATACATCACATGATCACACTGACAGAACCACAGGCACATAGACACAGGCAACAGAGCATGCACAATGTCGGCACTAGTACAGTGTATATCCACCTTTCGCAGCAATGCAGGCTGCTATTCTCCCATGGAGACGATCGTAGAGATGCTGGATGTAGTCCTGTGGAACGGCTTGCCATGCCATTTCCACCTGGCGCCTCAGTTGGACCAGCGTTCGTGCTGGACGTGCAGACCGCGTGAGACGACGCTTCATCCAGTCCCAAACATGCTCAATGGGGGACAGATCCGGAGATCTTGCTGGCCAGGGTAGCTGACTTACACCTTCTAGAGCACGTTGGGTGGCACGGAATACATGCGGACGTGCATTGTCCTGTTGGAACAGCAAGTTCCCTTGCCGGTCTAGGAATGGTAGAACGATGGGTTCGATGACGGTTTGGATGTACCGTGCACTATTCAGTGTCCCCTCGACGATCACCAGTGGTGTACGGCCAGTGTAGGAGATCGCTCCCCACACCATGATGCCGGGTGTTGGCCCTGTGTGCCTCGGTCATATGCAGTCCTGATTGTGGCGCTCACCTGCACGGCGCCAAACACGAATACGACCATCATTGGCACCAAGGCAGAAGCGACTCTCATCGATGAAGACGACACGTCTCCATTCGTCCCTCCATTCACGCCTGTCGCGACACCACTGGAGGCGGGCTGCACGATGTTGGGGCGTGAGCGGAAGACGGCCTAACGGTGTGCGGGACCGTAGCCCAGCTTCATGGAGACGGTTGCGAATGGTCCTCGCCGATACCCCAGGAGCAACAGTGTCCCTAATTTGCTGGGAAGTGGCGGTGCGGTCCCCTACGGCACTGCGTAGGATCCTACGGTCTTGGCGTGCATCCGTGCGTCGCTGCGGTCCGGTCCCAGGTCGACGGGCACGTGCACCTTCCGCCGACCACTGGCGACAACATCGATGTACTGTGGAGACCTCACGCCCCACGTGTTGAGCAATTCGGCGGTACGTCCACCCGGCCTCCCGCATGCCCACTATACGCCCTCGCTCAAAGTCCGTCAACTGCACATACGGTTCACGTCACGCTGTCGCGGCATGCTACCAGTGTTAAAGACTGCGATGGAGCTCCGTATGCCACGGCAAACTGGCTGACACTGACGGCGGCGGTGCACAAATGCTGCGCAGCTAGCGCCATTCGACGGCCAACACCGCGGTTCCTGGTGTGTCCGCTGTGCCGTGCGTGTGATCATTGCTTGTACAGCCCTCTCGCAGTGTCCGGAGCAAGTATGGTGGGTCTGACACACCGGTGTCAATGTGTTCTTTTTTCCATTTCCAGGAGTATATATATATATATATATATATATATATATATATATATATATATATATACGGTTAGCATTTTATAGAAAGTGATATACATAAGTTGTTATCCTGTGTGTCAGATACCACTGATGGTGTGTTATAAACTCTAAAACTGGTTTTGGCAAATAAAACGTTTCAAGTGCACCTCATGGTGCACGGAGGATGTCTCTTAATAAATAGTTGAAAGCCGCAGAGCACCAAGCATTCAAGATTTTTCCCACAAACTGTGTCAAGCGCTTGTGACGCTGCCTCACACAGAGTCGCAGAATCGTCCGAAGTTTCGCACAGCCCACAGTAACGATATGAGGCCGCGCACGCCCGTTGTGTATCTCGTCAGGCCTAGTGGCATCCCACTCTGGTGGCAGCCTGTTCAGGGGTTGAGAGGAGAATGCCACCCCGCAATCACGGGCAAACGCGGGCCCTGCCTGGGTTCCCGCGCACCAGCTGAGAACGTCGCCGCTTTTCGGATCGAGAGAGCAAAATGTCACCATGTTACAAAAGAGAACGGAAAAGATGACAGGCGCTGCTCAACAACACAAATCACTCCACTATCCGTGGACCGTGTGGCAGACCATAAAGAGATTTTTCATTCAACGTTCCTAGGTGCCCAATTATTACTGTAATGGCGGAATTCTCCAGACCAACAAAAGAGACATTGCTTACACTATGGTGAATATTTCATTCAGATAACCGCTACCACCAGACACCACCCAACTTTCCATCAACCTTGAGCGGTCTCTCACTGGGGGCAGTTCCACCTATGACACAGTTTACAGCTGCTCTTTCCCAATGTGGGAGATGGAGTTAGCTCTGTATATGGCTAGTTATTCGTCACCAGGTCACGACACCGCTCATTACAACATGATGCGGCACCTCGATGGAAAAGCCAAAAAAATTTGTATCGATCTTTTTAATTTCATTTTTGTAACAAGACAATTGTGCAACTCGTGGAAAGAAGGTGCACCTGAAGCTTGGAAACGGTCGGACATAGCGTATTCGAGTAGCCAGTGTACTGTCGGCGTTGGAAGTTGCGAGGCGAAGGTTTCGAGAGACATGATCATCCACGGGCTTGCCTGGGTCTTTGAATTCAGATAGCTTCTTGGTCCTTTTCAGTCTACGTTCTAGGGATACCACTCTACCAGTGACATTCTAGTCCTGCTGAAGACAACTATAGAACAGGTTTCCTTGTGCACAGAAGAGTTATCTTTTCCGACCTTGAGAAGGTATACGATATTACTTGGCGGCCTAATTTCCTCGAACAACTTCAAGTATTAGGTTTTCTGGGACGTCTTCCAGCATTAATATGGTCTTTCTGTCACCACTTAATTTTAAATATAGAGTCGGTAATATCATGTTGAATCTTTTGTTCAGGAGAACTACGTCCCACGAGGTATATTTTTAAGTGTTTCCCTCTTTTTAATGGCTGTTAATTGTATTGCATCCATGGCAATGAACACTGTACCGTGCTCCTTATTCGTGAACAATTTTTCAGTTTAATGCTCTTCTTTTAAACTTCCAGCCACCATTCGAGTTCAACTAATTGCTTAGTGGTTGGAGAAGTAGGCGGACAAAACTGGTTTTAAATTATCTACTGAAAAATTGTGCATGTTTTCTGTTTAGCCGCTCCTCAAATGCTTCTGATCTTCCAGCAATTAACATGAGGCACTCTATTTTAACTGTTAAAGGCACAATCAGGTTCCTGGATCTCATGTTTGATGAGACACTAAGTTAAAACTGTCAGAGATATGAAAATACAGTCTCTAAGAATACTCAGTATTTTAAAATATATAAACCACATGGCACGGAAAGCGGATGGAATGTGTCTGCTCCTGTTTCAAAGAGTCCTTGTACAATCTCGCTTCGATTCATTCACGGATCTACCTGACCACCATATTCCGGGAATTTAAATTCAGGTGTTCCCAGCATTTCTGCTGAGAACGGGGAATCACCACTTAATATTGGGTGTATAAGATATATCACCTACTCTAATCACCTGTACACTATATCGTTCCTCTTGCATCAATGGAGTAGCTTTTTAATCATTTTCTGAGAGCAATGAGGACCTCTGGCATTCGTGGAAAGAACTACATTTTAGAGATTGGTATGGTAAATGTTAATGTCGCACGCCAAGGTTGGCGAGAATCCTCCTCTTGACTTTTTTAGAGGCGCTGCGTTATTTTAGACATGACGAATATTATAAAAGATAGTACTTCCAATGCCTCGCTCGAATTACACTACTGGCCATTAGAATCGCTACACCAAGACGAAATGCAGTTGATAAACGGGTATTCATTGAACAAATATATTACACTAGAACTGACATGTGATTACAATTTCACGCAATTTGGGTATATGCATCCTGAGAAATCAGTACCCACATCAACCACCTCTGACCGTAATAACGGCCTTGATACGCCTGGGCATTGAGTGAAACAGAGCTTGGATGGTGTGTACAGGTACAGCTGCCCATGCAGCTTCAACACGATACCACAGCTCATCAAGAGTAGTTACTGACGTATTTTGACGAGCCAGTTGCTCGGCCACCATTGACCAGACGTTTCCAATTGGTGAGAGATCTGGAGAATGGGCTGGTCAGGGCAGCAGTCGAACATTTTCTGTATCCAGAAAGGCCCGTACAGGACCTGCAACATGCGGTCGTGCATTATCCTGCTGAAATGTAGGGTTTCGCAGGGATCGAATGAAGGGTAGAGCCACGGGTCGTAACACATCTGAAATGTAACGTCCACTGACCAAAGGGCTGTCAGTAAGAACAAGAGGTGACCGAGACATGTAACCAATGGCACCCCATACCATCACGCCGGGTGATACGCCAGTATGGCGATGACGAATATACGCTTCCAATGTGCGTTCACGGTGATGTCGGCAAACACGAATGCGACCATCATAATGCTGTAAACAGAACCTGGATTCATCCGAAAAAATGACGTTTTGCCATTCATGCACCCATGTTCGTCGTTGAGTACACCATCGCAGGCACTCCTGTGTGTGATGCAGCGTCAAAGGTAACCGCAGCCACGGTCTCCGAGCTGATAGTCCATGCTGCCGCAAACGTCGTCGATTTGTTCGTGCAGATGGTTGTCGTCTTGCAAACGTCCCCATCTGTTGACGCAGGGGTCGAGACGTGGCGGCGCGATGCGTTACAGCCATGCGCATAAGATGCCTGTCATCTCGACTGCTAGTGATACGAGGCCGTTGGGATCCAGCACGGCGTTCCGTATTACCCTCCTGAACGCACCGATTCCATATTCTGCTAACAGTCAGTGGATCTCGACCAACGCGAGCAGCAATGTCGCGATACGATAAATCACAATCGCGATAGGCTACACTCCGAACTTTATCAAAGTCGGAAAAATGATGGTACGCATTTCTCCTCCTTCTACGAGGCATCACAACAACGTTTCACCAGGCAACTCTGGTCAACTGCTGTTTGCGTATGAGGTATAGGTTGGAAACTTTCGTCATGTCAGCACATTGTAGGTGTCGCCACCGACGCCAACCTTATGTGAATGATCTGAAAAGCTAATCATTTGCGTATCACAGCATCTTCTTCCTGCCGGTTAAATTTCGCGTCTGTAGCACGTCATCCTCGTGGTGTAGCAATTTTAATGGGCAGTAGTGTATTTTATTAGCAGTGTTTCAAACAAACACCACACAGGGCGTGGGCAGAAAACGGAAACACCAAAAACACAACGCACGTCACTATACGTAACACGGTGTAGGTCTGTTGGCGTTCAAAACAGCTTCCAGTCATCTCGGAATGGATAAACACGTGTCCCGTATGGTTTTCAACGGTATTTTGTACCATTTTTCCGGCAACATAGTGGTAATTTCAGGTAATGATGATGGACGTAGATAACGATCTCGCACCATCTCTCCAAAGTATACCACAAGGCTCAATAATATTGAGATCTGGTGATTGTGGTGGCCAGAGGAGACGCGACAACTCACCCTCGTTGCCCCAAAACGTATCCTGGACGATGCAAGCTGTGTGCTCTTTTGCAACACAACATCAAGGGACTTGGTCAGCCAAATTGGTCACACAATCCTTGATAGTAACGCCATCTTGCACAGTAACTGTGGGGCCCGAGGTATACCACGACATGGCTGCCCAAATCATCACCTCAGCGCCGTCATATTTCACTCTCGGTACATAAAGTCGGCCAGAAACTGGAAACTGGGTAAAACGATACTCATCCGACCAAACGATTTTCTTCTACTTCTCCACAGCCCAGGTTTTATGGCTTCGGCGCAACGTCTTCGTGTTACACGCATTAGCATCTCTGATGAGTTGGTTTGGAATTCCAGTTCGCTCTGCAGTTCGTTGTTTACGGAGTTTGGTTCGTGTAGGATTGGTGCTGACAGGGTTCGCGTATGTGACATTCAGTTCTGTAGTGACTTTTGCAGCTGTCGTCCTCTTGTTTTCCGTCACAATCCTCTTCAATGACCGTTAGAGGTCGCAGTTCGCGTAATTGACGTAAAGTCATCGAGTAAAACAGAAGCGGTTTCTGGCGTTGCACGAAGTAGTGCTATAGGCAGTGTGCAGTTCCTTGTCTATATAAACGATTTAGGTGACAATCTCAGCAGTTAGCTGCCTTCGGTTGCTTGCAGATGATGCTGTCGTTTATCGTCTAGTAAAGTCATCAGGAGATCAAAAGAAACTCTAAAGCAATGTAGAAAAGATATTTGTATGGTGCGAAGAAGTATATAGAGGGTCTATACAAGGGCGAGGTACTTGAGGACAATATTCTGGAAATGGAAGAGGATGTAGATGAAGATGAAATAAGAGATACGATACTGCGTGAAGAGTTTGACAGAGCACTGAAAGACCTGAGTCGAAACAGGGCCTCGGGGGTAGACAACATTTCATTAGAACTACTGACGGCCTTCGGAGAATCTGTCCTGACAAAACTCTACCATCTGGTGAGCAAGATGTATGGGACAGGCGAAATACCCTCAGACTTCAAGAAGAATATAATAATTCCAACCCCAAAGAAAGCAGGTGTTGACAGATGTGAAAATTAACGAACTATCAGTTTAATAAGTCACAACTGCAAAATACGAACACAAATTCTTTACAGACGAATGGAAAAACTGGTAGAAGCCGACATCGGGGAAGATCAGTTTGGATTCCGTAGAAATACTGGAACACGTGAGGCAATACTGACCTTACGAAAGAAAGATTAAGGAAAGGCAAACCTACGTTTCTAGCATTTGTAGACTTAGAGAAAGCTTTTGACAATGTTGACTGGAATACACTCTTTCAAATTCTAAAGGTGGCAGGGGTAAAATACAGGGAGCGAAAGACTATTTACAATTTGTACAGAAACCAGATGGCAGTTATAAGAGTCGAGGGACATGAAAGGGAAGCAGTGGTTGGGAAGGGATGCTATTCAATCTGTATTTTGAGCAAGCAGTAAAGGAAACAAAAGAAAAGTTCGGAGTAGGTATTAAAATCCATGGAGAAGAAATAAAAACTTTGAGGTTCGCCGATGACATTGTAATTCTGTCAGAGACAGCAAAGGACTTGGAAGAGCAGTTGAACGGAATGGATAGTGTCTTGAAAGGAGGATACAAGATGAACATCAACAAAAGCAAAACGAGGATAATGGAATGTAGTCGAATTAAATCGGGTGATGCTGAGGGAATTAGATTAGGAAATGAGACACTTAAAGCAGTAAAGGAGTTTTGCTATTTGGGGAGCAAAATAACTGATGGTCGAAATAAAGAGGATATAAAATGTAGACTGGCAATGGCAAGGAAAGCGTTTCTGAAGAAGAGAAATGTGTTAACATCGAGTATAGATTTAAGTGTCAGGAAGTCGTTTCTGAAAGTATTTGTATGGAGTGTAGCCATGTATGGAAGTGAAACATGGACGATAAATAGTTTGGACGAGAAGAGAATAGAAGCTTTCGAAATGTGGTGTTACATAAGAACGCTGAAGATTAGATGGGTAGATCACATAACTAATGAGGAGGTATTGAATAGAATTGTTGAGAATAGGAGTTTGTGCCACAACTTGACAAGAAGAAGGGACCGGTTGGTGGGACATGTTCTGAGGCATCAAGGGATCACAAATTCAGCATTGGAGGGCAGCGAGGAGGGTAAAAATCGTAGAGGGAGACCAAGAGATGAATACACTAAGCAGATTCAGAGGGATGTAGGATGCAGTAAGTGCTGAGAGATGAAGAAGCTTGCACAGGATAGGGTAGCATGGAGAGCTGCATCAAACCAGTCTCAGGACTGAAGACCACAACAACAACAATGGTGCGAAAATTGGCGATTGACCCTGAAGAATGAAAAGTGTGAGTCATCCACGTGAGTGCTAAAGGGAATCCGTTAAATTTTGGTTAGACAATAAGTCACTCTAAAGGCCGTGTATTCAACTAAATACCTAGCAATTAGGCTATAGTTACGAACGACAAATTGGCAAGAGCACAGAGAAAATGTTTTGGAGAAGGCAAACCGAAGACTGCGTTTTATTGGCAGAACACTTAGAAAATACAACAGGTCTACTAAAGAGACTATGCTTGTTCGTCCTCTTCTGGTGTATTGCTGTGCAACCCGCATCAGACATGACTTGACATAAAGACAACGAAAAAGTTCAAATAACGTCAGCTCGTTTTGTGTTATCGCGAAATAACGGAGAGGGTGCCACGGATACTTAATTGTGAACTGCAGAATAATCGTGCACACGTTGGTGTAGATGTAGTTTCGTTATGACTAGAGCTTTCTCGGCCGACACGGTGTTTGTGAGTCAGCTTAAACTGCAGTTCTCTGGGAGTGTGCAGCCGCCGCGTGTCCTCGGCGACCTTGAAGGCCACGAGAGCGTGGCACGACACCGCACGGCCGGGCAGCCGCGCGTCGCGCCCTCGAAGCAGAGCCATCGGCGTGACGGCCGAAACACGCGCTTCCACCAGCTCGACAGCGCTCTGCGAGCCGACATGATCACTTTCCACTGGCAGGCAGTGAACGAGCAAGCGGGCAACTCATTCTATAACTGATCTTCTCACACCACGTACAAATTTCAAAATTTGGTCAGCTCATTTTCCCAACAAGGGGAGGTCCACAGACGTGGATCGACTTCTTGAAATCGTCTATACGGTGCAAGCGGGCAACTCATTCTATAACTGATCTTCTCACACCACGTACAAATTTCAAAATTTGGTCAGCTCATTTTTCCAACAAGGGGAGGTCCACAGACGTGGATCGACTTCTTGAAATCGTCTATACGGTGCAAGCGGGCAACTCATTCTATAACTGATCTTCTCACACCACGTACAAATTTCAAAATTTGGTCAGCTCATTTTTCCAACAAGGGGAGGTCCACAGACGTGGATCGACTTCTTGAAATCGTCTATACGGTGCAAGCGGGCAACTCATTCTATAACTGATCTTCTCACACCACGTACAAATTTCAAAATTTGGTCAGCTCATTTTTCCAACAAGGGGAGGTCCACAGACGTGGATCGACTTCTTGAAATCGTCTATACGGTGCAAGCGGGCAACTCATTCTATAACTGATCTTCTCACACCACGTACAAATTTCAAAATTTGGTCAGCTCATTTTCCCAACAAGGGGAGGTCCACAGACGTGGATCGACTTCTTGAAATCGTCTATACGGTGCAAGCGGGCAACTCATTCTATAACTGATCTTCTCACACCACGTACAAATTTCAAAATTTGGTCAGCTCATTTTCCCAACAAGGGGATGTCCACAGACGTGGATCGACTTCTTGAAATCGTCTATACGGTGCAAGCGGGCAACTCATTCTATAACTGATCTTCTCACACCACGTACAAATTTCAAAATTTGGTCAGCTCATTTTTCCAACAAGGGGAGGTCCACAGACGTGGATCGACTTCTTGAAATCGTCTATACGGTGCAAGCGGGCAACTCATTCTATAACTGATCTTCTTACACCACGTACAAATTTCAAAATTTGGTCAGCTCATTTTTCCAACAAGGGGAGGTCCACAGACGTGGATCGACTTCTTGAAATCGTCTATACGGTGCTGTAGGTTAGGGTCCCAGGTATCACACCTGGCATCCATTCGTCAAAGTTGGCTCTGGTTTGTAACTAATCGACGAAAAATAATTTTATGTAATGTTGTAGAATCTAGAGCATTAAAAATTGTACTGCTACGCCGAATACTTGTGCTGCATATTGGTTAAAATACGAGGGTTAATAACAAAGACTGAGACTGATTGTTTTCCTGCAACTTCCTTGATAGTTTCCAATCAGTACCATTAACATTTGGAAACAGCCGGATTTTATGTATAATGCCCACCGGCGGCAGCACTCTCGCATCTGCAGATCGGTAGTAATGCCGCATTTTGTGGACACACTACATCTACATGATTACTCTGCAATTCACATTTAAGTGCTTGGCAGACGGTTCATCGAACCACTACCATTCCACTCCCGAACAGCGCGCGGGAAAAACGAACACCTAAACCTTTCTGTTCGAGCTCTGATTTCTCTTATTTTATTTTGATGATCATTCCTACCTATGTAGGTTGGGTTCAACAAAATATTTTCGCATTCGGAAGAGAAAGTTGGTGACTGAAATTTCGTAAATAGATCTCGCCGCGACGACAAACGTCTTTGCTTTAATGACTCCCATCTCAACTCGCGTATCATATCTGCCACACTCTCTCCCCTATTATGTAATAATACAAAACGAGCTGCCCTTTTTTGCACCCTTTCGATGTCCTCCGTCAATCCCACCTGGTAAGGATCCCACACCGCGCAGCATTATTCTAACAGAGGACGGACGAGTAGCTGTCTCTTTAGTGGACTTGTTGCATCTTCTAAGTGTCCTGCCAATGAAACGCAACCTTTGGCTCGCCTTCCCCACAATAGTATCTATGTGGTCTTTCCAACTGAAGTTGTTCGTAATTTTAACACCCAGGTACTTGTTGAATTGACAGCCTTGAGAATTGTACTATTTATCGAGTATTCTAATTCCAACGGATTTCTTTTCGAACTCATGTGGATCACCTCACACTTTTCGTTATTTAGCGTCAACTGCCACCTGCCATACCATACAGCAATCTCTTCTAAATCGCTTTGCAACTGATACTGGTCTTCGGATGACCTTACTAGACGGTAAACTACAGCATCATCTGCGAACAACCTAAGAGAACTGCTCAGATTGTCACCCAGGTCATTTATATAGATCAGGAACAGCAGAGGTCCCAGGACGCTTCCCTGGGGAACACCTGATATCACTTCAATTTTACTCGATGATTTGCCGACTATTAATACGAACTGCGACCTTCCTGACAGGAAATCACGAATCCAGTCGCACAACTGAGACGATACTCCATAGACCCGCAGCTTGATTAGAAGTCGCTTGTGAGGAACGGTGTCAAAAGCTTTCCGGAAATCTAGAAGTACGGAATCAACTTGAGGTCCCCTGTCGGTAGCGGCATCTTTGCATTTCTCGTACCAAACAGTGGAGGTGACGCGAGAGGAGCAGTACGGCGCATCGAAATTCTGTGTTCCTTTAAACCGTACAACTAGCTGAAACGTACGAAAACTGGAACCAGCGTAAGATGGAGATTGCAGTACCTCGAGCAACAGTGTTTAGGTGGTTCGAGGACATCAAAGAAGACCGACTTGCCTGTGTTAAGCAAGCTGGACCTGGTGTTTTGGCTTCTGCTGTCACTGTGGTCAATATCAACACAGCTGCTATGATTGTCGTGCGGGTCGGTGGATAACATCACTTAACCTCACTGGAGTGTTGAGAATTTCTTTACGATTGTCCATGACTACCTCCACGTGATCCCTGTTTGTGCCCGTTGGGTGCCACGTCTCGAACAAAAGGCTCTACGAATGAAGACAAGTCGTTAAGCGCTTCGTCTCTTTGCTGATGGAGGGGATGCGTTTCTGGAATCGACCATCACCCGTGATAAGCCATGGCACGGCATCATTATGATCCTGAAGGAAAGCGAGCCAGTACAGTGTGGAAATCGTCTGGTTCTCCGACACCAAAAAAGACGAAAGTTGTTCCAACTGTGGAGAAAGTGATTGTGGTCACATTTTTTAACTGTCATGGAATGATTTAGCAGCCTGCTGTTCCCCCTCACGCTACTGTTACAGCAGCATACTGCGCGTCGGTATTGGCTAAGCTGAGGAAGCACATTGCAAGGAAACGACGACAACTTTCTCGGACTGGATGGCGACTTCACCGTGACAATGCGCTGCCTCATGTCGCAAATCAAGTCAAGCAGAGTCTGGTTCAATCCAGCATCACCTGTGTACCGCATCCGCCTTATAGTCCTGATCTTGAACCCTGTGTTTTTTTTTTATTCTCTTCACTGAGGGGGCATTCTATTTGATAATTCTGAAGCAGTGCTCAAGAAAAGTGAGACGATTCTCAATGACCTGACGAAGCACAGCCTGCACCATATGTTCGACGACTTGACAGAGACGCTGTAAAAAGTGCATTCAAGTAGGAGGGGAGAACTTTGAAAAAGATCGTGTAAACACTGAAACTGAGTAACAGATATCTGTAAAAGAAAATCGTTCTGTCTCTACTGACCATCCCTCACATATTCCTTACGTGCCGAAGCTTGTGAATTCGAATCCTATCAGATGTTTTAACTTTTTTATTTTTAAATCTTTATCAAAGTAACTTCGATCATTATTTTTATGCAGCACATTGGTTTAAATGTACATGCATGTCGGCGGTAACGGTCCCTGTACATCATATGCTCACCTTACAATGTTCCTGCATAAATGGCGATCTTGTGCACTTTGGATGTATTTCTCATGGCTACACAGCCGCTGTAGGTCCTTCTGCAGTTTACCCTCGGTCTGCCAATTGGACGAGTTCCATGAGGTTTTCCCTTAAGCACAGCTTTGGCGAGGCACATGTCCGACCTCCCAGCAATACGCCCTGCCGAGCTTACTCTCTGCGCTTTCATTTTCTGCACGACGTTTGGTTGCTTCATCAGGTCATACAGTTCCTAGTTCTTTCAACGTATCCAACTGTTCTCTTCGCACTTTCGTCCATAGACCTTTCTCATGATTTTCCTTTCAAAGATCAACAGTTATTTTCACATTTTTTGTGGTATTAAGGTTTCTGTCCAATATAACAACACAGGTACCTCTACTGCGTTATAGGCTTTAAGTTTCCTCATAAATGACAGATTCTTGATGACATTATCTGCTTCAGACTGAAAGATCCATTGACAGTGAGTTCATTAAGTTCTTGTTTTAGGTTATTATGCCTGCTGAACCAGGTGCCAAAATATGTAAAATTTTACAGTCTGGCTATGTTCCACATTCCAACTTGCAATTGGCCATTAATAGAGGCTTCTCTGGATACTCCTATCATTTCAGTCTTTTCCATATTAATTCTCAGTGCAGTCTTACTGGCATTATTTGCTAAGCCCTCTATGGTTTCTCCCATCTCTTCCTCTGACTCCGCTATGGGTCCAATGTCGTCTGCATATTCCAATAATTGTGTTCTTCCATTTAGCTTCACCCCTTTGCCTTCTCTTTTCTTTTCTTAATTCCTTTCTCCAGGTCAAAATTAAAAAGCTATGGTGCAATGGCATCACCTTGTCTCAAACCTGTTCTGATGCTCCACACCTTGGATAACTTCCGCTGGTATTTCACCTTGGCTCTTGTCTGCACTGTACGACGAGTTCATTAACTTCCTTGGTACGCAAGGCTTGCTTCGTATGTTGTACATAATCTGTGTATATTACCATCAGCCTTTGAGAAATCTACAGACGTTACCAAGAACCGATGGATGAATTCTCACCACTCTCCTAGATTTGTCTCAGGTTGAAAATTTCATTCATAGTTTATCTTCCCGTCCGAAAAACTGCCTGGTACTTTCCAACAATATCTCCAGAAAAAGCCTTCAGCTTTTGAAGAACTGTTGATGGCAAAACTTTGTATGGTACACTTAGCAGAGAAATACGTCTAAAATTACTACTGCTCCGTGTGTTGTTCTTTTTGTGCAGTGGGTTAATGGTAACTGATTTACACTTTCTGCACGCTTCACTTATGAGATTGTATATTTTCGTCTGAAGTGTTCGACCTCCTGCCTTCAACATCTCTGCCATTATGCTGTCTTCTCCTGGAGCCTAATTGTTCTTCCTTTCGTAATCGCTCTATGTACGTCCTGTTAAATTATTTCGATTTCTTATTCGTCTAAACCCTCTGCAATTCTTCCATCTCGGAAGACATTTTCAGGATATTCAGCAGTCAGCAACTCCTCAGAATATTCCCTCCATCTGTCCAGAATCCTTTTCTTGCCCATTAGCATCTTTTCGTCCTTATCAGTAATAACTAACGTCTCATTTCTTTGGCCTTTGCTCGCATGTTTCATCGTATGAAACATTTTTCTGTTGTCACATCCGAATTTGGCCTCCCTGTTTCGTTAACCACGTTCGTCATGAACTTTCTTTTCCCTGGCCGCGGAATTCTGTTTGTTTCTACTTCTATGTTCTTGACTGTTTCCAGCTTTTCTGGACAATTTCCATCCAGCATGAGTGTTTCCCAATCTCTCTTCCTGGACTTAACAGCGTGTTTACATTAACCTTCAAACCAATTATTCTTGGTTGTTTGGTTTCTTTCTCCTAGAATTTAATTTGCTGCTTTAGTTACAGTGGTCTTTATTTATCTATTTAACCTGATGTGATTAAGGTCATTAGGCCCTCTCTCACACATACAGGATTTTACACGTACAGTACCTTTTCTACAGCATAGTTACCAAAGAAATAACCATTTCAATATGACAAATAGTATTAAAATAAGTTAAGTGTCGAAGTGACAGTGTGAGTAAATTATGCTGACTATGTACTAATAAAGTTAAAATTGGCAGTACTTGTACTATTGCAGCTGCTGTCACTAACACTAACAGCAATAACAATAATATTAGTGGCAGATATAAGAAGAATTTATAGGTGTAAAAATAGAAGGTTTCTGATATAGTGAGTTCCAGGGAAGGGAAATTAAGGAGACTGCATTCGCTAAGAATAATGGTTAATCCGGAAGATCAGGCTCGAGAGATGGATGTACAAGGGTAATGACTTAGTGCAGCAACAACGGTAATACTTATTGTAACTTCAGTAGATATGTCATTAACTGTTTTCTGAAGCCAAAGAATAATGGTTAATCCGGAAGATCAGGCTGGAGAGATGGATGTACAAGAGTAATGACTTAGTACAAGAACAACGGTAATACTTATTGTAACTTCAGTAGATATGTCATTAACTGTTTTCTGAAGCCAGGGATGTTTATTCAGTTCTGTAATACAGTTCAGGCGGTTATTCCAAATTGCTCAGGCGAGAGCATTCACATCGAAGAGAGATATGAGGGACGCTGTTCATTGATAAAACAGTAGAGAAGACAGAGGGTACGGAAATCTCTGCGCTTGTCTGCGTGCAGCCAGGGTATCTTTGCATATGATGGTGAAACATTACAGAGGGGCCGAACGTAGACTCCTGTGCACGAAGTCAGGATAATAGCAGTTGGGCACCTGTGAAGCGTCTCTGCCGCTAGTAAAACATTGTCAAAGTTGAGCTCTTTATTAACCACGTTTACAGTCGTCTTGTAGCCATTGCCTCATCCAGCTGCGTGTTGGATCCCCGCTGGTGGCTGCCGAGTCAGCTCCTCATCTGCAGGCCCAGGCGAAGGGTGAGTGAGCTCGGGCCGCGTGGTCGTGTGGTCGCTCGATCTCCATCCTACCGACCAGCAGGCGCCTAAGTGTTGAACGGGAACTTGGACCCCACGAGGAGTGAGCTTAAATGAAATTTTCTGATTTTCAACCCCTAACTACACTCCTGGAAATGGAAAAAAGAACACATTGACACCGGTGTGTCAGACCCACCATACTTGCTCCGGATACAGCGAGAGGGCTGTACAAACAATGATCACACGCACGGCACAGCGGACACACCAGGAACCGCGGTGTTGGCCGTCGAATGGCGCTAGCTGCGCAGCATTTGTGCACCGCCGCCGTCAGTGTCAGCCAGTTTGCCGTGGCATACGGAGCTCCATCGCAGTCTTTAACACTGGTAGCATGCCGCGACAGCGTGGACGTGAACCGTATGTGCAGTTGACGGACTTTGAGCGAGGGCGTATAGTGGGCATGCGGGAGGCCGGGTGGACGTACCGCCGAATTGCTCAACACGTGGGGCGTGAGGTCTCCACAGTACATCGATGTTGTCGCCAGTGGTCGGCGGAAGGTGCACGTGCCCGTCGACCTGGGACCGGACCGCAGCGACGCACGGATGCACGCCAAGACCGTAGGATCCTACGCAGTGCCGTAGGGGACCGCACCGCCACTTCCCAGCAAATTAGGGACACTGTTGCTCCTGGGGTATCGGCGAGGACCATTCGCAACCTCTCCATGAAGCAAGGCTACGGTCCCGCACACCGTTAGGCCGTCTTCCGCTCACGCCCCAACATGGTGCAGCCCGCCTCCAGTGGTGTCGCGACAGGCGTGAATGGAGAGACGAATGGAGACGTGTCGTCTTTAGCGATGAGAGTCGCTTCTGCCTTGGTGCCAATGATGGTCGTATGCGTGTTTGGCGCCGTGCAGGTGAGCGCCACAATCAGGACTGCATACGACCGAGGCACACAGGGCCAACACCCGGCATCATGGTGTGGGGAGCGATCTCCTACACTGGCCATACACCACTGGTGATCGCCGAGGGGACACTGAATAGTGCACGGTACATCCAAACCGTCATCGAACCCATCGTTCTACCATTCCTAGACCGGCAAGGGAACTTGCTGTTCCAACAGGACAATGCACGTCCGCATGTATCCCGTGCCACCCAACGTGCTCTAGAAGGTGTAAGTCAACTACCCTGGCCAGCAAGATCTCTGGATCTGTCCCCCATTGAGCATGTTTGGGACTGGATGAAGCGTCGTCTCACGCGGTCTGCACGTCCAGCACGAACGCTGGTCCAACTGAGGCGCCAGGTGGAAATGGCATGGCAAGCCGTTCCACAGGACTACATCCAGCATCTCTACGATCGTCTCCATGGGAGAATAGCAGCCTGCATTGCTGCGAAAGGTGGATATGCACTGTACTAGTGTGCCAACATTGTGCATGCTCTGTTGCCTGTGTCTATGTGCCTGTGGTTCTGTCTGTGATCATGTGATGTATCTGACCCCAGGAATGTGTCAATAAAGTTTCCCCTTCCTGGGACAATGAATTCACGGTGTTCTTATTTCAATTTCCAGGAGTGTATTCTGTGCCGTTATAACATGATCAAATAGTCGAGTATCACAGATACAACGAACACAGGCATTCGTAACAAATTCCGTGCGCCGTTGGGATTTCCTGAGAAAGGCCTCACAGGACAGCACCACTGTAATCAATAATAACTGGAAGCATAAGTGTACAAGTTTCTTTGCAAGTTAAGATGGAACAGTTTTTTATATTTTTGTGGGGCATGGAGAAATGCTGATGCCTTATTTCACATTGTTGTTAAGTGCTCAATCCAATTTAGATCATCTGTTATTAGTCGCAGAGCCTTTGCTGAAAGAGTGGAGTTGATATTTGTCCCACTTAGAGTTAAAGATGGTAGGAATTTCCGATATTTCGGGCTAATGAGCCAAGAATGAGGAACCAGTGCTGTTTAGATTTTGGATGCGTTGAGCTTCAACGTTATATCCTGTGCCCACTTTGATAGTGCACAAAGGTCAGTATTAAGATTCTCGATAGCTGTCTTCAGGTCTATTGGTTTTGCACTTACATACAACTGAAGGTCTTCAGCGTTGTGGTATTTGCAGTAGGAGAAAACTGATGACACATCATTCACGTACAATGAAAAGAGTGTAGGACTTAACACCAAACCCTGGGTGACGCCTGATACTACATGCCTCCATTGTGACTTCAGGCGCCAGATATTACACGTTTCTGGCTAGACATCAAGAATGAGTGAAACCACTGCCTACACTTGGAGAGAAATTTAAGCTGCCAAGTCAAATGTCATAGTTGACATTGTCAAAGGCCTGGCTTAAGTCTAAGAAGCACGATAGTTGCCCCTCTTGTGCAACGATGGAAAGCTTCAAGTCATCTGTCACCTTCATTAAGACAGATGTTGTATTCGTCTAGTAGGTTGTTTGCAGTTAGTAGATCGTGTCCAGAGCAGGAAGAAAGCAAATAGGTCGGTAGTAAATGGGTGCTGTGTCAACGTCCTTATTAGGTAGTGGATTAACTAGTGACAGCTTCCAGGTCTCAGGAAAAACGCTTGTGATTAAGGAGTAGTTGAAGATATCTGTTATAGTGGCCAGTTTGGTCAACAATAAGCTTCATCATTTATACTGTGATGCCACTGTGTCCAGTGGATGTTGATCTGATACATATCATGGCTTTTTTTTTAACGGTGTTCCAAGAAACGTGCACAAGACAGGATTTTTATGGCTCTGGTCGTTAACCACCACGCATTAATCAATGAGTCTCTGTTTCTTCTGTGGTTCAGTTGTGGTTGTAGGTAATGTGAAGTACCGCTTCAGTTCTTTGGTTAGTACAATTGGATCAGCTGCAGCTTTTACTTTTCCTATACCAAGACCATGCAGGTTTTTCCATTGGACAGCTGGTCTATTTCTGCTGTCGGCTAATATATGGGTTTGCCTGAGGTTTGCATTTCTCACAGCTTGACTGACTCTGTTCACCTGTGCTAACCACAGCGCCACCTCACTTGGCGATGATTGTTGGATGTGTGTTGCACAGCAAATAATAAATCTGAATGTATGCATGGCCCTACTCAACTCTCTCGTCAGTTACATCTGACATGTCAGAAAGCCATCTAGATTTACCGAACTTTACATCTCCCAGTTGATCATTAACACATCTTTCATTATTGTGGTCTGATCACAGGAGTTCAAATTTGTTATTCACTTTGATATTGTACTGTTGACATAACTCTTGATCCTTAAGCTTTCCACACTCCGACTGTCTCTTGACCACGTCTCTCCTCTTTCTTTTATATCACAGCTGTAGTTGTAGTTTGCCAATTATCAGATAATGGTCTGCACTGGATTAGCCCCTCTGTAAGATCAAATACTTCTTGCACCTCTTGTTTATAAGCATATTATCAATCTGATTGATGGTAATACGATCTGGGGAAGTCCAGGTTCCTTTTGAAACTGCTTGCTGGGTAAGGTCTTCAAACTCCCCACAAGATTCTGGCTTAGCACCAAACTCATTAGACACAGTTCATTGTCCTTTATTTTCCAAACCATCCAGTTTCTTGGAATGCAGTGACATCAACTTTATATTCTTCCAACTGTGACACTACAATTTTGGCAACTGCCAGTCTATACGGACATCTCTCATGGCTGTTAGCCAACATGTCTTTGTGTCCCATTTTGACACTGATCTATCCCAAAATGAGTTTAATATTTCTGGAGTCAGTGCTTTCCACTGTTCTTTCTAATTCTTCATAAAACTCACTTTTCTCTTCCTCAACACTTAACATTTGTTGATGCATATGCATTAACAAGTGTTACATCTCTGTATTTTAATGCCTTATAGTGATACATGATATGCTCTTACCTTACCAAACAGTCACTCACCACAAATTCTGTCCATACTCATGCCTTCCACTCCCTTCACAGCCTCCAAAAAATATTACTGAATTATTGTCACACAAAATCCCTTCTCCAAACCATCCAGTTTCTTGGAATGCAGTGACATCAACTTTATATTCTTCCAACTGTGACACTACAATTTTGGCAACTGCCAGTCTATACGGACATCTAACATTCCAAGTGCTGAGTCGTAAACTAACAGGATATGTTTCACTAGACCTTAAGAGCTCATCCTGCTCTATGGAATACATACATACAGGATGTATAAGGAATGGAAAAAATGGGCAAGGCAGGTCGTTGTGAGACACACGTAACCTGGCTCCTTTGCTGCTACTTTTCTGACTAGGTTGAACCAGCCACAGGCTATGCTACCACCAATACAGCTTCCAGCTTCACTGAAGAACACAACCTCTCTCACCTGCAAGGACAGTGCTACAATGCTCCTATTACATTTCATTTTAATCATTGTGCTGATCTCATATGCTCTCAATTTTTTTCATATCATTCTTTTTTTCCATTTTGAATCATTGCACATGTGATTTTAAATATTATTATTTATATATCATAATATTTAAACGTTTGGAACTTCTGATCTATTAGATAAAACAAAAGATGAAGTAATCTAATTATATCAGCTGTACAGTGCTGCCAGAAGTGTACATTTAGTTACATGAAGTATCTGACATGTTCCACATCCTGGAGGACCTCCTCACTACGGATCAATTGGAATGAAAGTAAATCTAATCTAATCATGGGTTTGGATGGTAACCATCATACAAACATTTAACACACAAATTCTTGTTGCACCATAGACAAAATAACACAGATGAGGATTTAAACAAAGAAGTCACTATAAATAAAATGAATTTCAAGCCAAATGAAGAACAGGAATAATGAATGCAGTAACATAGATGAAAATACAAAAGATGAAATGGAAGAAATTGAATCAAAGTTACTTACATAAAAGTACTGAAAATCATATGGACAAAGATTCCAAACGAAAAAAGAATGACACTTTTCTACAACTTGTTACCGTTACCGTTGAAACTAGATTCCTATTAATCAGTAATTCAGTATGGGCTGATAACACATAATTTATGGAGCATTGATAAGATTATGTTCTTACAAGTTAATACAACCCACTACTTATCTTTTGCCATTAATAATTGTAAAGATGGAGCATAGTAATGAGCATGCTGACTTTATTTCTAAATCAATTTTCCCTTTTGTACAAGCCAGACAGCTTTGTCATACTTCAGTGACTGATGTCTGCTGTTCCCTTTGTTAACATTACAGACCATCCCTTCTCTAATAGTTTTTGGCAGTCCCCAGTACATTGATAGCCCCCTCTGACAGCAACCTGATACAAGTGCAACTCACATCTATGCAATATGAGAAATGAGACCTCTGCAAGTTTGAACATGCCAAATATCTTGACTTGCTGATTAAGAATATGTACACATCTCAGCACATTCCTTCTCCTGTCACATGCATGCAGCCACTTCCTACAGTGACTAATACCCATGAAGTCATGTAACAAAACTATAATTTCCACTCAGTTAAGCAGATTACTGAGTAGTGAAAACAATCATGTTATGTTCGAATACAATATTCGTACTGCACTGCTTGGCACAGTCACATCAATTAATTATCATAAACAATGGTCTGTGGTTCAGTCTTTGTAACAACTTGGTGCAAAACACAATTTACTCTCTCAAGTAAACTCTCATGATATTACTTCCACACCTAAACTGCTGCTACATACAAAGTGCATAAAAATGTTGTCTAGAATGTTTTCATTAAAACTTGTAAGTATTCTAATCATCTATTCAATATTTCATTTTAATCCAGTATGACACAATGAATACAGTTTATCAATAACAAGAGATACTCTCTTTTCTTCTTCTTCTGCAGCTGTACAACGCATGATGAGTCTTGGCCTCTTCAACTATCTCCTTCCATTCATCCCTATCCCTTGCTAGCACTTTCCAGTTCCTGTGACCAAGCGAGGTGGTGCAGTGGTTAGCACACTGGATTCACATTCGGGAGGCGGACAGTTCAATCCTGTCCTGATGTAGGTTTTCCGTGATATCGCTAAATTGCTCCAGGCAAATGCTGGGATGGTTCCTTTGAAAGAGTACAGTCGACTTCCTTCCCAATCCTTCCCTAACCCAATGAGACCGATGAGCTAGCTGTTTGTTCTCCTCACCCAAACTACCCCAACCCCCAGTTCCTGTAGTCCATCTTCCAAAGGTCTTCTATGACTCCATCCCCCAATCCAGTTTTTGGTTAACGATGTTCTCTCTATCCACCTGACTTTATTTATAATATCTTTTTTGGTATTTCAGTATGATTCATCCATGCCCTGTGTCCAGCCCACCTCAGCCTAGTTGACTTCACAATTCTTCTAACAGACTGGCCTTTGTAGATGGCATACAACTTATGGTTGTATCTCCCTTTCCTTCCACAAATTGGTCCAATTATTCTCCTGAGTATCTTTCTCTCAAATGTGCCCAGTGGTTCAGCATCCTTTGCTGCCAGAGCCCAGGACTCAGAGGTATATTTAAGCACTGGTCTGATCATCATTTCATAAATGGTTAGTTTTGTGATCCTAGTCAGGAGGCTTATAGATAGAAGCTTTACTTCATGTGAGGTATCATTCCGGCTGATTACAATTGAACCCAGATACTTGACGTGATCGACTCTTTCAAAGGTATAACTTCCCATTGTTATTTTGGCTGACATGTTCTCCTGTGCACTTTCCCAGCAACTAGGTATTTTGTTTTCTGCTCATTAATATTTAGTTCCATGTTCCTGCTGGCAATTTCAAGTGCAACAAATGTCTCTTTTCTTGTTACTATGTCGATGTCATCCTCACAGATTTATGAAAAATCATTCCCCTATTCAAGATATTTGCTTCTCTCATCACCTTCCCCATGGTGGCATTGAATAGCAGTCATGCAACCACATCATCTTGCCACACTCCATTTTTAATTTCTAAAGTATTGGACAACATTCCTCCAGTTTTTATGCAACCTTGCATTTCTCTCATTGTTATTATTAGTACCCTTACCATTTTTTTGGAATAATAATTCACCTAGAGCTTGATATAGTTGCTCTCTGTCTGTACTATCATACACTGCTTTAAAATCAATAAAATGATGGTATCTTCTGACCCCATATTCCTTTGATTTTTCCAGAATTTGTCTTTGGGTAAATATTTGGTTGATAGTTGACTTACCAGGGATAAATCCACATTCGTATGGCCCTGTTTCACTCACTATTACCGGAAGGAGTCACTCATACAGAATGTTAGAGAGGGTTTTATATCCCGAATTAAGCAGTGTGATCCCTCTATAGTGACCACATTCCATCTGGTCTCCTTTCTCATACATAGGGCATATAATACTGTTGTAGTGGACTGACAAGACAGCCAGTCCACAGTGACGGGTAACCGAAAGGCACGCGTTTACACACGCCGGCTGGCGTTAGGTCTGAAACAGGATACGTAATGAATGCTATAAAGA
Source organism: Schistocerca cancellata (assembly GCF_023864275.1). Lineage (NCBI taxonomy): Eukaryota > Metazoa > Arthropoda > Insecta > Orthoptera > Acrididae > Schistocerca > Schistocerca cancellata. The sequence continues at coordinate 460,193,042 of NC_064634.1, read as the reverse complement.
AAAGTACGTAGCTGCTGGAATACTTAACTTTAATCCATCATTTGTATACAGCATTCTTGATGATACAAGTGAGACTCTCTCTAGAAATGGTTAATGGCACCTTGCTAGGTCGTAGCCATGGACTTAGCTGAAGGCTATTCTAACTATCTCTCGGCAAATGAGAGAAAGGCTTCGTCAGTGTAGTCGCTAGCAAAGTCGTCGTACAACTGGGGCGAGTGCTAGTACGTCTCTCTAGACCTGCCGTGTGGTGGCGCTCGGTCTGCGATCACTGACAGTGGCGACACGCGGGTCCGACATGTACTAATGGACCGCGGCCGATTTAAAGCTACCACCTAGCAAGTGTGGTGTCTGGCGGTGACACCACAACTGTCTTTCCATATTTGAGGCATTTCCCCTTCTTCCCATACTACTTTAACCAGTTTCAGGATGTTCATTTCCAATTCAGAGTATCCTTGCTTGAAAAGTTTTACTGGAATGTCATCTGTTCCTGCCACCTTGTTGTTATTTGATTTTCTCATTGCAGTTCTTATTTCTTCTAAGTTAGGTGGGTCCACACTGTCATCTAAGTACTCTTCCTCCTGTATTTCTGTTGGGTTCCTTGGTACAACTGGTCTTCAGTTAATTAGTTTATCAAAGTAGCAATGCCACCTCTCACGTATCTCCTTCTCTTCACTTATAATTTCACTATTTTCATCTTTTATTATACTTGTTCTGTCCTTGAAAGGTTTCTCTGTCTTATTTACCTCCCTATAAAATTCCCTGGCTTCATTTTCACTGCTCAGAAACTCCATTTATTTAATATTTGCCTTCATCCACTTCCTCTGTTTCCTTTGATGAGTCTTTTTTTTTTCAATTCTCTGTTTTTCTTTATATTCTTCCATTATCCTCCTGGCACAATGTAGTTGCAATGTGCTTCTGTATGCTTCATTTTTTCATTTGTTACTGTTTCACATTCGGTATTGAATCATGACGTTTTTGTTTGCCTTATGCTGTTCCCAAGTAACGTATCTCACTTGCTGTTGTGTGCACTGTCTTTTTTATCTTTTCTCATTGATCTTCAGTGTTGTTACATTCTCCAGGGTTTTCAAGGGCCTGAATTATTCTCTCCTGATATCGTCCCCTTGCTTCCTCTGATTCTAAAGCTGTTGTCATATTTCTGTGTCTTGGGCCAGGTTCCTTTCACTGCATTGGATATTCTTACCCTCACCCATGCCCAAACTGGGAAGTGGTCCATGTCTGTATTTGGATCTCTTAAACTCCTTACATCCAGTAAGTCTGACTTGAGCCTTGCATCATTTAGTACTTGTTCGATCTGATTTATTGTATTTCCACCTAGTGCTTTCCATGTTCCCTTATGTATTTCATTGTGTGGGAACCATGTTGAGGCTACCACCATATTTCTATATGTTGCAGATAGTATCAACCTTGTCCTGCTGTCATTACTTACAGCCTGTTTACTATAGATACTCATTATTGGTCCATATATCTGTTCTCTTCCCATCCGTGTATTTAAGTCTCTGGATAGTACTTTAATACTGTGCCCTTGGTATTCATCAAATGCTTTTGCCAGAGATTAGTAGAAAGCTTCTTTCTTCTCATTCTCTGTTTCTTAATTTGGTGTGTGGGTGATAATTATGGAGTAATTCAAGAATTTTGCTTTCATCCCAAGTGTCGACAGTCTTCGGTTTAAAGGAGTTGAATCCAATTACTTAGTACTTTAGTTGATGGTGCACCACAAATCCTGTCCTGAACTTATTTCCTTTCACTACAGTTATAAAATATGTTTGCTTCTTTCTTACCTATGATTCCACTCCCAGTCCACCTTACTTCTTGTAATGCTATGATGCTCAACTTCAGGCTCATTATTTGGTCTAGCATCACTTTCACAGCTCTTGGGTGGTACAGAGATCTCATATTCCAAGTACTGATGAATGAATTTGAATTATACTTTATATTATTTTTCTTTCTTGTCTTACTTTTCTTGACTACATCATTTGGTAGCCCGTCCTCTATAGCCTTGTCCATGCCGTGTCTGTCATCCTTTATCTATCCAGCTTTTCTTTGTTGAAGTTTCATAACAAATGTTTTTTACAGAGTAGGCTGTTAACCCTATGTCCAACCCCAGGGTTTTCTCCCCTTAGCCTTTGGAGACCCAACTCCCAGCTGCAAGGCAGCAGTGTGTTAGTTTTGGTCCACCCTGGGTATTTTATTTCCTCAATGTCCACGGTATCTGGTGAACATTCCCCTATCCACCAGCTGAGGAGGAGCCCGATGGGAGAGTAGCAACTCCACATGGGACAAGAGATACTATTTTGTATCATTTATTCATAAATTTTCCTTGCATTGTTCAACAGCCATTTGCAAAATTTGCTCATCATCATCATCATCATCATCATCATCATCACCATCCACTTCCTCGGTCAGATCTATAACTGATAAAGAAAAGAGCAAAATCATCAGATACTGTATTTACAAACATGGTTTTAAATTAAGTGCTATCAATAACAGATCCACAATCAAAAACGTATTGAAACTAGAAACTTCCTGGCAGATTAAAACTGTGTGCCCGACCGAGACTCGAACTCGGGACTTTGCCATTCACGGGCAAGTGCTCTACCATCTGAGCTACAGAAGTACGACTCACGCCCGGTCCTCACAGCTTTACTTCTGCCAGTATCTCGTCTCCTACCTTCCAAACTTTACAGAAGCTCTCCTGTGAGCACTTGCCCGCGAAAGGCAAAGGTCCTGAGTTCGAGTCTCGGTCGGGCACACAGTTTTAATCTGCCAGGAAGTTTCATATCAGTGCACACTCCGCTGCAGAGTGAAAATCTCATTCTAAAAACGTATTGGTTATGAACTATAGATTATAACAAGAAACTGCAAAAAAGTGGAAATTTAAGGAGATGGTACTTGGATAAACTGACAGAACCAGTGGTTGTACAGAGTTTCAGGGAGAGCATTAGGGAACAATTGATAGGAATGGGGGAAAGAAATACAGTAGAAGAAGAATGAGAAGAATGGGTAGCTTTGAGGGATGAAATAGTGAAGGCAGAAGGGGATAGAGTACGTAAAAAGATGAGGGCTGGTAGAAATCCTTGGGTAACAGAAGAAATATTGAATTTATTTGATGAAAGAAGAAAATATAAATATGCAGTAAATGAAGCAGGCAAAAAGAAATAAAAACATCTCAAAAATGAGATCGACAGGAAGTGCAAAATGGCTAAGCAGGGATGGCTAGAGGACAAATGTAAGGATGTAGAGGCTTATCTCACGAGGGGTAAGATAGATACTGCCTACAGGAAAATTAAAGAGACCTTTGGAGAAAAGAGAACCACTTGCATAAATATCAAGAGCTCAGATGGAAACCCAGTTCTAAGCAAAGAAGGGAAAGCAGAAAGGTGGAAGGAGTATATAGAGGGTCTATACAAGAGTAATGTACTTGAGGACAATATTATGGAAACGGAAGAGAGATGAAAATGAAATGGGAGACATGATACTGCGTGACGAGTTTGACAGAGCACTGGAAGACCTAAGTCGAAACAAGGCACTGTGTGTAGACAACATTCCCTTAGAACTACTGACAGCCTTGGGAGAGCCAGCGCTGACAAAACTCTACCATCTGGTGAGCAAGATGTATGAGATAGGCGAAATACCCTCAGACTTCAAGAAGAATATAATAATTCCAATCCCAAGAAAGCAGGTGTTGACAGATGTGAAAATTGCTGAACTATCAGTTTAATAAGTCACAGCTGCAAAGCACTAACATGAATTCTTTACAGATAAATGGAAAAACTGGTAGAACCCGAACTCGGGAAAGATCAGTTTGGATTCCATAGACATGTTAGAACACCTGAGGCAATACTGACCCTACAACTTATCTTAGAAGATAGATTAAAGAAAGGCAAACCTATGTTCCTAGCATTTGTAGACTTAGAGAGAGCTTTTGACAATGTTGATTGAAATACTCTCTTTAAAAAACTGAAGGTGGCAGGGGTAAAATACAGGGAGCAAAAGGCTGTTTACAGTTTGTGCTGAAGCCAGATGGCAGTTATAAGAGTTGAAGGGCATGAAAGGGAAGCAGTGGTTGGGAGGGGAGTGAGACATGGTTGTAGCCTATCCCCGATGTTATTCAATCTGTATATTGAGCAAGCAGTAAAGGAAACAAAGGAAAAATCTGGAGTAGGAATTAAAATCCATGGAGAAGAAATAAAAACTTTGAGGTTCGCCGATGACATTGTAATTCTATCAGAGACAGCAAAGGACCTGGAAGAGCAGTTGTATGGAATGGACAGTGTCTTGAAAGGAGGGTATAAGATGAACATCAACAAAAGCAAAACGAGGACAATAGAATGTAGCCGAATTGAATTGGGTGCTGCTGAACGAATTAGATTAGGAAATGAGACACTTAAACTAGTAGATGAGTTTTGCTATTTGGGGAGCAAAATAACTGACAATGGTCAATGTAGAGAGGATATAAAATGTAGATTAGCTATGGCAAGGAAAACGTTTCTGAAGAAGAGAAATTTGTTAACTTCGAGTACAGATTTAAGTGTCAGGAAGGCGTTTCTGAAAGTATTTCAAATGTAGCCATGTATGGAAGTGAAGCATGGATGATAATCAGTTTGGACAAGAAGCCAATAGAAGCTTTTGAAATGATGTGCTACAGAAGGATGCTGAAGATTAGATGGGTAGATCACATAACTAATGAGGAGGTATTGAATAGAATTGGGGAGAAGAGGAGTTTGTGGCACAACTTGACTAGAAGAAGGGATCGGTTGGTAGGACATGTTCCGAGGCATCAAGGGATCACAAATTTAGCATTGGAGGGCAGTGTGGAGGGTAAAAACCATAGAGGGAGACCAAGAGATGAATACACTAAGCAGATTCAGAAGGATGTAGGTTGCAGTAGGTACTGGGAGATGAAGAAGCTTGCACAGGATAGAGTAGCATGAAGAGCTGTATCAAACCAGTCTCTGGACTGAAGGCCACAGCAACAACAACAACAACAACAATAACAAATTGTGAATTCTTACATTTCAATAAAAAGAGGCACTTATGATCAAAACCTATCTTTCTCTACTTCTCACACAGATCACAGCAACACACAAGATTCATGTTCTCAGATAGACTAACAGAGAGAAGGAAGTATAGGAGGTGTGCAGTTATGTTTATCTACCAACAACAATGAATCCATCTTGCAGAAACTGGAGCATACAACCTGCTACTCACAACAACAAATCAACATTGTAATAACAGATGCACTCATGTGTTCAGTAATATGCATAACAACTGATGACAAGAACATTTAAAAAGTAATATTTGCTACATTGACAGACATATTCAGTCTGTATATGCTCTGTGGGATGTAAACAAAACAAACAGCCTCAGAGGCATGTCTTTGGAATTGAGGTGCAATGCCTACCAGCTATGAGAAACATATAGTGCTCACATCTTTTATACTTCCAGACTTGGTGCAGCTATTGGGCTCACTGATCTGCACTGATGTTTCCCATGTCATTGACCTCTCACCCAAGCTTTGCAAGTTGGTAGCAATGTAATGTCTCTTGATACATGGAGAGCAATGTGCAAACACCTCTGTGTAATGCAAACAGGCACCCAGGAAGCTTGCTCGTCTTCTCCACCTACATATGTCTGGTGAGAACAACTTTGTGATTACTACACAAGATGTACGTCGGTGATAGTAGAATTGTCCTGCACTCTATCACAAATGCCAGTTCTCTAAACCTTCTCAGTAATGTTTTGTGAAATGAGTGTCTTCTTCCCTTCAGGAAATTCCAGTTTGAGTTTATGGAGCATTTCTGTAGAAGCTCACGTGTTAATCAAACCTAGCTATAACAAATCTAGCTGCATGTGTCTGAATTGCTTGGATGTCTTCTTTAATCTGACCTGAATCCTGAAACACTCAAACACTATGCAAGACTGAGTTAAGCTTTTGATAATCCTGAACAGAATGTTGTGCTTATGCAGTAGTTCTATAACCTTTAATTACGAGTTCCCTTATACACTCCTGGAAATTGAAATAAGAACACCGTGAATTCATTGTCCCAGGAAGGGGAAACTTTATTGACACATTCCTGGGGTCAGATACATCACATGATCACACTGACAGAACCACAGGCACATAGACACAGGCAACAGAGCATGCACAATGTCGGCACTAGTACAGTGTATATCCACCTTTCGCAGCAATGCAGGCTGCTATTCTCCCATGGAGACGATCGTAGAGATGCTGGATGTAGTCCTGTGGAACGGCTTGCCATGCCATTTCCACCTGGCGCCTCAGTTGGACCAGCGTTCGTGCTGGACGTGCAGACCGCGTGCGACGACGCTTCATCCAGTCCCAAACATGCTCAATGGGGGACAGATCCGGAGATCTTGCTGGCCAGGGTAGTTGACTTACACCTTCTAGAGCACGTTGGGTGGCACGGGATACATGCGGACGTGCATTGTCCTGTTGGAACAGCAAGTTCCCTTGCCGGTCTAGGAATGGTAGAACGATGGGTTCGATGACGGTTTGGATGTACCGTGCACTATTCAGTGTCCCCTCGACGATCACCAGTGGTGTACGGCCAGTGTAGGAGATCGCTTCCCACACCATGATGCCGGGTGTTGGCCCTGTGTGCCTCGGTCGTATGCAGTCCTGATTGTGGCGCTCACCTGCACGGCGCCAAACATGCATACGACCATCATTGGCACCAAGGCAGAAGCGACTCTCATCGCTGAAGACGACACGTCTCCATTCGTCCCTCCATTCACACCTGTCGCGACACCACTGGAGGCGGGCTGCACGATGTTGGGGCGTGAGCGGAAGACAGCCTAACGGTGTGCGGGACCGTAGCCCAGCTTCATGGAGAGGTTGCGAATGGTCCTCGCCGATACCCCAGGAGCAACAGTGTCCCTAATTTGCTGGGAAGTGGCGGTGCGGTCCCCTACGGCACTGCGTAGGATCCTACGGTCTTGGCGTGCATCCGTGCGTCGCTGCGGTCCAGTCCCAGGTCGATGGGCACGTCCACCTTCCGCCGACCACTTGCGATAACATCGATGTACTGTGGAGACCTCACGCCCCACGTGTTGAGCAATTCGGCGGTACGTCCACCCGGCCTCCCGCATGCCCACTATACGCCCTCGCTCAAAGTCCGTCAACTGCACATACGGTTCACGTCCACACTGTCGCGGCATGCTACCAGTGTTAAAGACTGCGATGGAGCTCCGTATGCCATGGCAAACTGGCTGACACTGACGGCGGCGGTGCACAAATGCTGCGCAGCTAGCGCCATTCGACGGCCAACACCGCGGTTCCTGGTGTGTCCGCTGTGCCGTGCGTGTGATCATTGCTTGTACAGCCCTCTCGCAGTGTCCGGAGCAAGTATGGTGGGTCTGACAAACTGGTGTCAATGTGTTCTTTTTTCCATTTCCAGGAGTGTATAATATAGTAATTGCCTTATATAATCTGGTAATTGGCACTTTTGCCCCCCTCCATTCATACACCCCTCCATCCAGTTCCTGCAATCATTAGGTTCAATTACACTGACATATTTTCCATCACCTAACTGGTATCTTCCCCACCCACTTTATTCCTGAATCCATGTCACCCCCCCCCCCCCCACCTTTCACTCCCTCCCGATTCTAATAAATGTACTTTTATCTAACTGACAATTCTTTCACCAACTCCCAAGCACCATTCTCGCATGCTTTGTTCTCAACTCAGTTCCACCTCCCCACACACTCTGCCCTCCCCTGCATCCCTACTCCCCCCCTGCCATATCCCCCCACCCTCTTTTACTCTATATTTATAAACATCTGGTCATTATGTAAATTCTGCATTTAATATCTTATATTTCATGCATTATATTTTTTTCTGCAATGTATTCATTACAACACAGAATATTTCAAAGGAAATCTTTCCTTACTTTCTGTACAATTTTTATGTATAACACATAGCCCACTTTATAAAAATATTCGACAGATGGTTGTATTCTGTCATGGTTATCAATGTTCTACACTGCATTGATGTATGGCTGTTTCTCATTTAAACCAGTATATGATGTAGGGTACTCGTTTTGGCATGATATATCTTCATACTATAAGCATATTGTTTACACCTTGTATTCACAGATACCTCTGTTCTTCCTAAGATATATTTACACATGTATTCACAGATAACACAATTCTTCCAAAGATGCATGATTTTATGTACCTATGACCTTTCCATAATCGAGGAGTATGTAACAAAGACTTACAGCCTGCGCTGTTCATCTTTGACCACCAGTCAACCAGTAACTTCCATAGTATATTTTCAGACTATATTCACCGCACGTGTTGGAGAGATTTTACAGTTCAGTTATGGCTATATCAGAGAGACATTTATAGTGTCATGCATCCATATACTGTTAAGATGACAAAACACACTATGCTTTAGGGGAGTCACCATTACAGACTTCTGAAGTTTATATTAGCTGCATCCCTTGCTGTAATTAATAGGTCTTTGTTCCGCATGATATTTAAACCATATATGACATTTATGGCATTCATCCAGAATAGGTGAGAAAATTTTGGGCAGGTCTTCGATACATCTATAGAAGTAACTATGATCATGGGCCACCTGTGACCAAAACATGCAGCACGGCACATAAAATCCCAAGCAATTAATGTGTAAACTGTCTCACATTCTCCTTCTGCACTACTCACACTACTCAGGATTTACAAATCTTTAAATAATTTAGTTCATTGGTTATGAATGAAACTTTGCAAAATAATAAACAAATGAATGAAACATACAATAAAAATTATAATTCATAAGAACAAATGGTCATAAATTGTGTGTTACATCCTCCATCTACTGCTTTGCTGTATAGGTACTTGCTATGTGGTAAATTTTATATCACATCCAATTAAAATATGTCTCACTGCTGAATTAACCGTGCTATAAATCATGTGAACGTTACAGTCAAAGCATCTTACTGAGAGCTAAAATTTTATTGCCCCATCTTCACTGCATATTAATTAGTAAAGTAATTATTACACATTTGCTGACTGGCAGTGACAGGAAAACTTCTCAGTGCTGTATCTTTTTATATACAAGGAATAAAGATAATATCTTCACATCAGCAGAATTGTTGTGCTTCCCTCTTTTATCTGATATATCGTCTTTTGTTGTAATATTACCATTAGCGCAGCATGAGCGTAAACACGAACAGTATGTTGTTCACGTATAAACACAGTCCACCACATAACAGATGACAGCTTACATTGCTCCACGTGAAATAAGGAGCAATAAAATTCATATTCTTCTGTGTCACAAATATTTGACTCTTTGTTTCCAAATATTTGATGATTTCTGAGAGTGCAGCTTGGAAGGCACCTAAGAAGACAGTGTAAATTGCTGTGAGTGAAATGAACAGCAATAAAATTCATATTAGTCCTTATCACATCATTGGCTATGCTTACCATGCAAAGATCATGAAAAGACAGATACTTCATTTGCTACAACTAATTACAGGCACATCTGGCTGGTATAATTTTGCTGGTAACAACATGTGTTTTTGCATCTTGCTCAATGCCTGCATCTGTCTCACCCTGTCCTCAGTACAGCACTGCACAGAGGCACTCGATTTCTTTGTTGTCTGCAAGAATGTAGAAGTGAACAAATGGGAGGATGATGGAATTCCATAACATGATACACAGATATTTGACCAGTGCTATGGAACACACAAGGTAATATATACAAATACAAGTCCCATATATACAAATACATGTCCCATAATTTTTGATCATAGATGTATCACATTCATAAATTTCATTGTTCTCTCACTGGTGAACAATGATAAAATATTAGTATTGATATTTATATACTGAAATTTCAAGTTACCTTAATGAATTCCTGGAGTCCTCCCACCAAAGCAGTGCAAACATCTTATACCATGAGGCACACCAATGAGAACTGCACATTAAAGAGGTACAGCAAACTTTTGTATTAATCATCAGTGGCCAAAAACTGAAGGGTGAGTGCCAGTCTTGTTGTAAAATATATTTAATCTTTCATATTGGTATTATTCTTAGCAGTTCTCAGATGAATCGCTTTTACAGTACGTTTAAATCTGTGTTTCAACATTCTGGAAAAGGTACGCATCCAGCATCAATTCACAAGATCATTTCAAGCAATTCACTTACTGAAAGAAGAATGCATCCACTAAGTCTGCTGTTTTTCCTAGTAACGTTTTTCCTAGCGAGCTGCAAATACGGGAGAGCTGTGCTCACTTCCACTAGCTCACTTACATCAATTTTGTGGCTGTGTAAATACTTCGGCCCGTAAAATCTGTTGTCACCAAGACAGCTGAGAAATAATGGCTGGCAGTATAGTCAAACATCTGGCCAGCAACATTGCCAGATTATTATCAACAGTGCAAGTCTGTTGTCCTTGACACAAATCGGATGATACACACATGCAAAGTTTTGTAAACAAAGTACAAGCTTATTACTCAGCAAGGGGAACTGGCCACCTAGTCTTAACAGGCCTCAGGTACAAGACTATGTATGACCATGTTCCAATTCAAAGTAATGTGCACTGTTACCTTGCAGTGCAAGCACAAAAAGTGATAGTGGAAAATACCTTCACAGGCAGTCATGACAACAATGTCATTAATTTTACAGTGAATGAGAATGAAAAAATGCGATTAGTGCTGACAGGTAAGAAATATACAAATATATGTTGACAACCAACCATTAAGTAAGTCAGTTATGTGAAAATTCCAGAAGGAGGGACATGATGATGCTCCAAAGCAGAATAAATAAAACATGTAGAATAAACGTTGCTTTGATGATATAGATAAAAGTGTTGTTAAACAGAATTTCAAGGTAATACTATGTTTGAAAAAACTATACCAAACAGAGTGAAGAATATAAATTAAATAATGAGACAGTTAAAAAAGTAGGAAGTACAAAAATTTGAGAAAAGTGACAGATAAACATTTGACGTGGGGGGAGCACACAGATGTATTGAGTAAGAAGATAAACAAATTGATTGTTGACATGTGTAAAACAGCAAAAGTTGTGGATGATTAAGTTCTCAGGGCACTGTACGACAGACCTGTGTTCCCATATCTGTCCTACTCAATTCATATATGGGACAGTGCAGAAGATAGCTACCTAAAAAGATTATTAAAATTCAGAAAAGAACAGTTGGACGTATACCATAGATACCACTAAGACAAACTTGTAGACAAGCTTTTATACACCATAATATTATGAAAGTGTGCTCACTGCACATGCATCAGAATGTTATGGCAGTGAGACCAGCTGCTAAACACCACATAAATAAAGATGTGCAAGACCACGCAACAAGAGGAAGGGAAAATTATCACACAAGAAATACATTGCAACCTATATTGTTACATAATTATTTAAAAACTATTGAATCTGTTGGAGTTATATATTCGCTGTTTTCTGAAGTCATTTTATCCAGTGTAATATGATACTCCATTGGGGGAGGGGGGGGGGGGAAAGGGGGGAGGGGGTGGGCTATAGCCTCCATAGCCCCCCCTTGCCACTGCCCCTGTAAATATACATTGTATCATCTAGCATGTTGCAAGCCTTTAGGCATAACTCTATTTCCCTGCATGTCAATTTCACTGCTCTTATATTCAAGCAGCTCTTCTGTTGACGTCACAAGGCTGCGTACACCTCCTTCCAGACCTTTGCACCAGAGCAAAATTTGAGATGGTCACCAGAACAGACCCATGACCTCAATGTTTCAATTCAAAAATGCTAGCCACTACTAGAGCATGTAGTCAGTTTACTGTCTCTGCTATGACATTAGTTTGTTGACATTGGAAGTCTTGAAAGTCATGTATTAGGACAAAAAATTCTGTGATGAATGCTGGAGGAGAGATACTTTGGCAGGCAAGGGAAGATTCAAAACAGTGGGCATTATTATGCAGAACTGAAGCAGTAATCTACAAATCAACAGAGACAGCTGTGGAAAATGGCAACATTACCCAGGAAAGTAGTTTTACAAATACGGCTAGCTAAGTATTGTAAGCAGCCAGGGCAAGATATACCATAAGCACTGGTTCTGTTCACATTAGTAATGGGCACTTCTCTCAGTGACACAAAAAAGAATACATCTTGTGGCAGCACTGTTTTTGCATTAGAACTGATCTACTGGAGAGTATGTTGTTACTTACTTTCCTAACTTCTCCTCTGACATAAAAATGATGGTGCTGTCACCCTGTCCAAGTACCGTATTTATTCGAATCTAAGCCGCACTTTTTTCCCAGGTTTTGTAATCCAAAAAACCGCCTGCGGCTTAGAATCGAGTGCAAAGTAAGCGGAAGTTCTGAAAAATGTTGGTAGGTGTCGCCACAACTAACTTCTGCCGTCGAATATATGTAGTGCTACACAGGCATGCTTTGCAGGTACAAAGATAAATACTGGCGCCAAAACCTCTGCATCAGAAAGGTGGAAGACGAGCTTTTTTCTCCGCCCCGAGTTTCGACCACTGCATTTCCCTACATTATACAACGAAGTATATACAAAATCCGTATTGTTCATCTTTGAATGTAGCAGCATTTCAATGCACTACGAGAATCTGACTGGCAAGACTGTTTGGGATTGTTCGTCAATATGCCCAACTCTACGTTCTGAATTTTTTCCTACCTGTGAGAAGAGATGATTGCTAATAGGAACTTTTATGAATTGTGAATCACATGCAGTATTCTCTTCACCATAAGACTAATACGAATACAAACATTTTGCCATGTATTCTTTCGTGTTTGCTGTTATCTCATTTAAATCCTGTCTGCCTAATAACCTACGAAACTAGAGTGAGACAACAGCAAACTCGGAAGAATATACATATCTTGTCATGTTTATATTGGTATTATTCTTATGCCTAATAGTGATAACAGTCAGAAATGAAGCACGGCAATTGACTAGATTTTCAAATCTAAGATGACTCTAATTTCTGTGCAGAATGCAATGTACTAAAGAGGCGTCTGCAAAGATTTTCAAACAGAGAAAAATTTTCGCTAAACTCTTGTTCAGAACATCTTCTATCATACGCAGTATGTTATTTCGTTTTTGTTGATCATTATCAAAGCAGCAGTGTTTAGTAACAACAAATAGCAGTCTCTTGCCATTGTTTCACAAATGAGACGATTCCTCTCTCTCTCTCTCTCTCTCTCTCTCTCTCTCTCTCTCTTTTTAATTGGAAGCAGCGGTAGTGTGCACAGAAGCAACAGCTCACTATCAGAATGCGACAAACAATGCGTGACACAGTACAATAATGCGTTTTCAGCTTAGAGTGACGTAAACACGTATAACAAAGAGAACAGCACTTACCAGATCAAAGAAAAATAAGCAATCAATTCAAACCAGATGAAGCACGTGAAAAAGGAAGGGTACCCGTATAAATATGGACAGAGCGACTGACGCATAGCAATGGCTATCTGGTAAAGCTTAACTGATAAGCTTACGACTCCAACCAAACTACTATAGCTGTATCGTCATTCATTCGACCTAAATTGTGTCTCATATTACAATGGACCAACTTTGTGTCGTTTTGGAGGTGCGGCCTAAAACTTTTCTCTCCCCTTGAATTTCGAGTCTCAAATTTCAGGTGTTGCTTAGATTCAGGAAACTTTTTTTTCGCTTGATTTCGAGTCTCATTTTTCATGTGCGGCTTAGATTCGAGTAAATACGGTAACCAGTTCACCTTGCCAATGACTGGATTCAGGAACTGTCAGTGGATAAGATAACCCGACAAAATCGACAGATGTAAATATATCTTTGGGCATATCTGAAAGGCTATTATTGTTTCAGTATACGAGGGGTGTTCAGTGCGTAATGCAATTTATTTCTTTGTTTATTTATTTATTTATTTCTGTGTGTAACAATGTGCATTCATAGGTGCTTGTAGAATGTCTACGGAGACCTGGTACTGAATAAAAGAATGGTCAGCTATTGGGTGAGATGTCTGCCATCATCACAACAAAGTTGTGCAAACCTGTCCATTCTCTGACATGCCAGCTGATGGGCCACAATGAAGCACAGCACTGCTCAACTGGATGTCTCCATTGGTAGTGTTGACACACTTGTCCAGCAGTTGGGGTCCTCAAAGTTGTGTGCCCACTGGGTTCCTTGCCATCTAACAGAAGACCATAAAGAGCAATGAAGGACCACATGTGAGCAAGGCTGTTTGTGACAATTTTTTGTTGAAAATCATCACAGGTGATGAAACATGGGTTCATCACTTCAAAACATAAACAAAACAGCAATCTGTGGAGTGGCACCACACAACCTCTTCTCCAAAGAAGAAGGCCAAAGTCACTCCCTCAGCCTTTAAAGTCATGCCAATAATCTTCCGGGACTCTGAAGGGGTTATTCTGTTTGTTGTCCTCCATCATGGTGCAATGATCAACTCTGAAGTGTATTGTCCTATCCTCAGGAAAGTGAAGAAAGACTTCAGCATGTCCAACACCACAAAAAAGCAAATAAACTTCTCCATCTCTATGAGAATGAAAGACCTCACACAAGTCAGCACAGCCAAGAGTAGCTCACAGAACTTCATTGAACTGTTCTTTCTCATCCACCCCACAGCCTGGGTCTTGCCATCTGACTTTCACCTGTCTGGCAGAGTGTAGGTGGATGATGGAGAGGTTATTGTACCTCTGCAAGATATTGCCTTTGACATCGTCCAGTAGTGTAGTACCATGCAGGCACATGTCTTCCCAGTAAGGTGGCGTAGGGCCATCACAGTGAACCAAGATTATGTTGAGAAATAGGATTTTGTACCAAAAATAGTGGGTGCACTGGAATCCTGAATAAAGTTGACCTGCTTTCAGAAGAAAAAGTGTTGCTTTACTTACTGAACATCCTTGCATATAAATGACCTAGTGGGCCTCTCTGCAGGCAATAGGCTTGCCGTTCCCCACATGAAGAATGCAACACCAGAATACTGTAACAAAATGCAGGAAGATGTGTAGAGGATCAATGATTGGTGCAACGGCTGGCAGCTGTCAATTGCTCTCAAAAACAAATCATCACTTTGGTATCTACTTTGAAGTAAGCTATGAATTATGTCTCTGTACAAAAATAGTTTTGTGAAACACTGTCTATTTCCATCAACTGGTACACTGACTCAAGAACTGCTTTCAAATTTGGAGACGTGTTGCATGCTGTGACTGTGAGCGTATTTGAATTTATGCAGCAAGTCAATACAAAGGGAGTCCTACAGTACTCATTCATCAATAATAATATTGAACCGTGTCTTCTGATGACAGCTTTCTCATTCAGAGCTCTAAAATGATTAATTTCGCTGCAATGAGATACAAGGTTTTAAAAACAATTCACAAAAAGGACTAAAATTGGAATTTGCATGCAGAGCCACAGCGGTAGTGTCTTCACTTGTGACCCCCCCCACCCCTACAAAAATATCAAATAAGTTTCTTTGAAAAGGCAGTTTTTTGATAGAAGTGATTAAGTAAGAAACAATTAAAATCGCTCAAAAGAGGAAAGGCCGCTGGACCTGATGGGATACCAGTTCGATTTTACACAGAGTACGCCAAGGAACTTGCCCCCCTTCTTGCAGCGGTGTACCATAGGTCTCTAGAAGAGCGTAGCGTTCCAAAGGATTGGAAAAGGGCACAGGTCATCCACATTTTCAAGAAGGGACGTCGAACAGATGTGCAGAACTATAGACCTATATCTCTAACGTCGATCAGTTGTAGAATTTTGGAACACGTATTATGTTCGAGTATAATAACTTTTCTGGAGACTAGAAATCTACTCTGTAGGAATCAGCACGGGTTTCAAAAAAGACGTTCATGTGAAACCTAGCTCGCGCTATTCGTCCACGAGACTCAGAGGGCCATAGACATGTGTTCCCTGGTAGATGCCGTGTTTCTTGACTTCCGAAAGGCGTTCGATACAGTTCCCCACAGTCGTTTAATGAACAACGTAAGAGCATATGGACTACCAGACCAGTTGTGTGATTGGATTGAAGAGTTCCTAGATAACAGAACGCAGCATGTCATTCTCAATGGAGAGAAGTCTTCCAAAGTAAGAGTGATTTCAGGTGTGTCGCAGGGGAGTATCGTAGGACCGTTGCTATTCACAATATACATAAATGACCTTGAGGATGAAGTTCACGGAGGCTTTTCGTGGATGATGCTGTGGTATATCGAGAGGTTGTAACAATGGAAAATTGAACTGGAATGCAGGAGGATCTGCAGCGAATTGACGCATGGTGCAGGGAATCGCAATTGAATCTAAATGTAGACAAGTGTAATGTGCTGCGAATACATAGAAAGATAGATCCCTTATCATTTAGCTACAAAATAGCAGGTCAGCAACTGGAAGCAGTTAATTCCATAAATTATCTGGGAGTACGCATTAGGAGTGATTTAAAATGGAATGATCATATAAAGTTAATCGTTGGTAAATCAGATGCCAGACTGAGATTCATTGGAAGAATCCTAAGGAAATGCAATCCGAAAACAAAGGAAGTAGATTACAGTACGCTTGTTCGCCCACTGCTTGAATACTGCTCAGCAGTGTTGGATCCGTACCAGATAGGGTTGATTGAAGAAATAGAGAAGATCCAACGGAGAGCAGCACGCTTCGTTACAGGATCATTTAGTAATCACGAAAGCGTTACGGAGATGATAGATAAATTCCAGTGGAAGACTCTGCAGGAGAGACGCTCAGTAGCTCGGTACGGGCTTCTGTTGAAGTTTCGAGAACATACCTTCACCGAAGAGTCAGGCAGTATATTGCTCGCTCCTACGTATATCTTGTGAAGAGACCATGAGGATAAAATCAGAGAGATTAGAGCCCACAAAGAAGCATACCGACAATCCTTCTTTCCACGAACAATACGAGACTGGAATAGAAGGGAGAACCGATAGAGGTGCTCAAGGTACCCTCTGCCACACAACGTCAGGTGGCTTGCAGAGTATGGATGTAGATGTAGATGTAGGTATGATTAAATGATGATGGCGTCCTCTTGGGTAAAATATTCCAGAGGTAAAATAGTCCCCCATTCAGATCTCCGGACGGGGACTACTCAAGAGGATGTGGTTATCAGGAGAAAGAAAACTGGCATTCTATGGATCAGAGCATGGAATGTCAGATCCCTTAATCGGACAGGTAGGTTAGAAAATTTAAAAAGGGAAATGGATAGGTTAAAGTTAGATATAGTGGAAATTAGTGAAGTTCGGTGGTAGGAGGAACAAGACTTTTGGTCAGGTGAATACAGGGTTATAAACACAAAATCAAATAGGGGTAATGCAGGAGTAGGTTTAATAATGAATTTAAAAATGGGAGTGATGGTAAGCTACTACAAACAGCATAGTGAACACATTATTGTGGCCAAGATAGACATGAAGCCCACGCCTACTAGGCAGTACAAGTTTATATGCCAACTAGCTCTGCAGATGATGAAGAAATTGATGAAATGTATGATGAGATAAAAGAAATTATTCAGGTAGTGAAGGGAGACGAAAATTTAATAGTCATGGGTGCCTGGAATTCGACAGTAGGAAAAGGAAGAGAAGGAAACATAGTAGGTGAATATGAATTGGGGCTAAGAAATGAAAGAGGAAGCCGCCTGGTAGAATCTTGCACAGAGCATAACTTAATCATAGCTAACACTTGGTTCAAGAATCATGACAGAAGGTTGTATATATGGAAGAACCCTGGAGATACTAAAAGGTTTCAGATAGATTATATAATTGTAAGACAGAGATTTAGGAACCAGATTTTAAATTGTAAGACATTTCCAGGGGCAGGTGTGGACTCTGACCACAATCTATTGGTTATGAACTGTAGATTAAAACTGAAGAAACTGCAAAAAGATGGGAATTTAAGGAGATGGGCTCTGGATAAACTGACTGAACCAGAGGTTGTACAGAGTTTCAGGGAGAGCATAAGGGAACAATTGACAGGAATGGGGGAAATAAATACAGTAGAAGAAGAATGGGTAGCTTTGAGAAATGAAATAGTGAAGGCAGCAGAGGATCAAGTAGGTAAAAAGACGAGGGCTAGTAGAAATCCTTGGGTAACAGAAGAGATACTGAATTTAATTGATGAAAGGAGAAAATACAAAGATGCAGTAAGTGAAGCAGGCAAAAAGGAATACAAACGTCTCAAAAATGAGATCGACAGGAAGTGCAAAATGGCTAAGCAGGGATGGCTAGAGGGCACATGTAAGGATGTAGAGGCTTATCTCACGAGGGGTAAGATAGATACTGCCTACAGGAAAATTAAAAGAGACCTTTGGAGAAAAGAGAACCACTTGCATGAATATCAAGAGCTCAGATGGAAACCCAGTTCTAAGCAAAGAAGGGAAAGCAGAAAGGTGGAAGGAGTATGTAGAGGGTCTATACAGGGGCGATGTTTTTGAGGACAATATTATGGAAATGGAATAGGAGGTAGATGAAGATGAAATGGGAGATATGATACTGCGTGAAGAGTTTGACAGAGCACTGAAAGACCTAAGTCAAAACAAGGCCCCGGTAGTAGACAACATTCCATTAGAACTACTGACAGCCTTGGGAGAGCCAGGCCTAACAAAACTCTACCATCTGGTGAGCAAGATGTATGAGGCAGATGAAATTCCCTCAGACTTCAAGAAGAATATCGTAATTCCAATCCCAAAGAAAGCAGGTATTGACAGATGTGAAAATTACCGAACTATCAGTTTAATAAGTCACAGCTGCAAAATACTAACGCAAATTCTTTACAGACGAATGGAAAAACTGGTAGAAGCTGGCCTTGGGGAAGATCAGTTTGGATTCCGTAGAAATGTTGGAGCACGTGAGGCAATACTGACCCTACGACTTACCTTAGAAGAAAGATTAAGGAAAGGCAAACCTACGTTTCTAGCATTTGTAGACTTAGAGAAAGCTTTTGACAATGTTGACTGGAATACTCTCTTTCAAACTCTGAAGTGCAGGGGTAAAATACAGGGAGCGAAAGCCTATTTATAATTTGTACAGAAACCAGATGGCAGTTATAAGAGTTGAGGGATATGAAAGGGAAGCAGTAGTTGGGAAGGGAGTGAGACAGGGTTGTAGCCTCTCCCCAATGCTACTCAATCTGTATAGTGAGCAAGCAGTAAAGAAAACAAAAGAAATATTCAGAGTAGGTATTAAAATCCATGGAGAAGATATAAAAACTTTGAGGTTTGCCGATGACATTGTAATTCTGTCAGAGACAGCAAAGGACTTGGAAGATCAGTTGAATGGAATGGACCGTGTCTTGAAAGGAGGGTATAAGATGAACATCAACAAAAGCAAAACGAGGATAATGGAATGTAATCGAATTAATTCGGGTGATGCTCAGGGAATTAGATCAGGAAATAAGACACTTGAAGTAGTAAAGGAATTTTGCTATTTGGGGAGTAAAATAACTGAAGATGGCCAAAGTAGAGAGGATATAAAATGTAGAGTGGCAATGGCAAGGAAAGCATTTGTGAAGAAGAGAAATTTGTTAACATCAAGTATTGATTTAAGTGTCAGGAAGTCGTTTCTGAAAGTATTTGTATGGAGTGTAGCCATGTATGGAAGTGAAACATGGACGACAAATAGTTTAGACAAGAAGAGAATAGCAGCTTTCGAAATGTGGTGCTACAGAAGAATGCTGAAGATTAGATGGGTAGATCACATAACTAATGAGGAGGTATTGAATAGAATTGGGGAGAAGAGGAGTTTGTGGCACAACTTGACTAGAAGAAGGGATCGGTTGGTAGGACATGTTCTGAGGCATCAAGGGATCAAAATTTGGTACTGGAGGGCAGCGTGGAGGGTAAAAATCGTAGAGGGAGACCAAGAGATGAATACACTAAGCAGATTCAGAAGGATGTAGGCTGCAGTAGGTACTGGGAGATGAAGAAGCTTGCACAGGATAGAGTAGCATGGAGAGCTACATCAAACCAGTCTCAGGACTGAAGACCACAACAAACAACATACAGCATCATACACATATTGATGAGGCTAATGTCAAGGCAGAATTTAACGAGAAGTCAGTACCACTTCTTGAAGTGGATCCTGGTTCTACACAGACCTCTCAGTTTAACAAAAAGATTGACACCTCCCATCCGTTTGTTGTAGAGTTGTATTAAGGTCGATTGACCCACGGGTACATGCTTTTTTTCTGCTTTACTCCATCTCTCGCAGGTCTCCTTGGCAAGACAATCACTGATTTACAGATATGTTGCTAATGTCACTTGGCAGTTGTCATACCACCTTAGCAGCATTAGTCGTTCATCTTGAAGGACGTGAGAAGATCCACGCGGTTCCCTTTTTAAGTCTTTCAGTGGTGCTTTCTCAATCCTGTCTCTCCAGATAGTGCCAATGAAGTGTAGTTCATGCCTGCTTAGTGTTTCCAAGAGTGGCAGAGAGTTGAAATAGTTGGCAACAAAGACAACATAATTAGGAGGAAAAAAAACCTACCCAAATTTTTTTCTGTTATTGAAGTTCCCAATATATTTCCTTCTTCGTCATCACCAGCACCAGAATAAGGACTGAATTTCACAACACAGCCATCAGATATTGCAAGGCACCATAACTTGTAACCACAACAAATATGTTTTCCTCTTATGAATTGTTTCATCCTGTTATGTCCATAGTAGGGTTCCATGGCTTCATCTAAAGGGAATGAATGTCTTAGCAACCGAACAAGTTGCAGAAACATAATGTCGATGTGTTTCAAAAGCAGATAAATTTTGTAAGTTTTATTACTTGGATCTATAGTTGTGTTATCACTGAAATATGAAAACAATGAATTTGTTCAAACCTGTTTCTGTTGAGTTAATTACTAGGTAATTGTAAATATCTGTTCTTCTCTCCCAATACATTCTTCTAAATGGCACAAAGGGACTGGACTGTAACCATAAAGAATAAGAATTCCAAAATATTTGTACAACTCATCAGCCGAAAGTTGAAATTTTAATATCCTCTCTGAGCAGCAATTTCACTGTCTCTTTACAAGTTTACTCCACAAATTCTTCCTTGAAAACGTACTTGAATATATCTACAGGCATTTTATGAGACACTGAAATCTACTTGACTGCCAACAGTCACGGTTTTCAGTTCCTTTAATATGCACTTCCTTGGTATTGTTTTATATTTCTTTGGTAGTTCTCGTGTGTTCTTAGCTGCACTGTTGCATTCTCTCACAGGCTGAACAATAACATCATTTCTGTTTCCTTCTGAAGTGGCTTGTACTTCTGTTGGTTGCAAAAGAACTCCTTTACCAGTGTCACAGAAACTAACAAGCCTTTCATACAAGGCACATCATCACGTGGTGGAAGGAGGACTAAATCCATCTCATCAGCTCGTTCTATTTCACTGCAGATACTATCTTCATCACTAAGATTCTTCATCACTGAAATTCTCAAGCACTTTTAGAATCTCTTCTGCACCATGGGGATTGTCAGGATTATAATAGTATTTGTCTGACCTGCCAATAAGCTATACTACATCAGAATCTAACAGAATGACCTCAGGAAACAACTGCATCTATTATTTTACTCTAAAAATAAAAAATAAATGTTTCCTGAATTATGTTTAAATGTAGTGGTAGTTTCCCATTGTATGACACATCATACGATAAAGTATTACCCTATTACATAGATAAAGATTTAAAACCAGAAATAAAGTAATGCTTAATTGTTATTCTGATCTAATACTAGAGCCATGAGCCAGACATTTATACCAATACCAGCAGTTTCAGTATAGGACAAAATTCTTACCTGTCAAACATTATCTTGCTGGTTCAGAGTGGCACTAAGAGGAAATGGCGAACTGTGCAGTAATGGTACTTTTGTGTCACTAAGAACTACCATTGTGGAGAGGCATTCACTGACAGTACGCACAAATACACTATTCCATCTAGTGGTAACAATGCAAAATAAAAGCATATGGGCTACCTATGATATAACAAACTGTCGGCATTAATGGGTCGAAAGATTACTTACCGAATTCAGTACATAAATTAGGAATGAAAGGAAATTTAAGAATATTGTATGCATATATCCACCACACTTAAGAACAAACAGAAATGGTGTGATCAATATGTGCAAAATGTTCCATTTAAAACTGGTGTCCATCCATTTTTGCAAACTGCAAAGAAATGCCAAAACTTTTCATCCCCATATCTAGAAGAATTTCAACTGCAGCAGACAGCTATATCCAAAAGGAATATCAAGGAATTATGGATGTTAAAAGCGATAATAAATGGGGGAATTTGATACACATTGTAATCTCTTTGAGGTTGAAATATGAGCTATCCCATCTAAGAGAAAAACAAAAACCCAGAAAGTGGCCAGGTGTAACTCTAGTACAGCCACTATTACAAAAGAAAAGACGAAAAAATTATAGAACGTGAGACAGCTGAAAAAGGTGACTGGTATGAACTCCAGGTACAAATTACTAGAGCAGCAAAGAAAACATTAGGATTGGTCAAGAATATATATATATATTAAAAAAAAAAAGGACATGGTGGAATGATGAGTGCGGAGAAGCACTAGAACAAGTATTTCAAAAATGAAGAAAAGGAGATGTTCAGAAAAGAACACCTGAAACAATTAAGATCTCAAAGAAAAGAAACATAAAAAAATATTCTGGAAACTCAAAAGAAGCTTTGATAATCTCAGCTTATAGAAATACATGAAAATTTCATCAAAAATAAAACTTTTGAACACACATTCAAAGTGTATCAATCCCCAAGTATTTGTTTAAAAGCTGAAAATGGCATATTGGGATTAAATAATACAGAAAGTTTTGAAATATTACTAAAAATTTTTGTCAGGCTGTTACACCACTTACCTCAAATAGTTAAGTTAGAATTTCCAGGAATACCAAAAAAATCTTGAGAAAGATTTCCCAATGACAGAGTTAGAAATTCATGAATGCATCAAAACACTCAAAAACAAAGCAGGTGAGAAGGTGACATTTCAGCAGAATTATTGAAATTGGAAGACCCAAAGATTATTAGTCGTCTACATTTGCTTTTTGAAAACATTTGGAGAATAGGAGAGTTGGAAACAGCTTTAATCCACAAGCTACATAAAAAGGCAGAGAAACAAAATATCAAAAATTACAGAGGAGTATCACTTCTGCCAGTGGCATACAACATATTGCAAACATTCTCCTGGAAAGAGTTGAAGAAACTTTAACAGACAACTGGGAGCGTATCAGTGTGGATACTGCACAGAACAGATTTTTAGCTGAAAAGCAATAATTTGCCACACAGTGTTCACCAATAAATTTATAATAGTATCATTTACTGATTTTAAGGAAGCAGTTGAATTGGTAGACAGACAAATATCAGGGTGTATATGCGGACAAGGAAAAAAAATTCCCAGATTTTTCCCAGATTTCCCAGTTAAAAATACACTTTCCCTGGTGAAAACACTTTTTCCATGTTAAGTAACAGTATATTTTTCCTTGGAATTGCAAAACTTATCAATCCTTTGAATGGTTATGGTTTTATACATGGGTGTACAATTTCCCGGCACTTTAGAAAACGAAACTCAGGGGGGGGAAAACACCTTTTGGAAATATCTTTGATGTGCAGCAACATGTACGCTGCATATTTTTGTATTACGAAAGTATACATTGGAATTCCACCATACACCGCATGTTACTTTCAGAATCATTGAAATCGAGATTGCGATGCGCTTTTGTAAGTGTCATAGCTCATGTCACGTGGTCTCACCAGCCGATCACAGCAAATATTCAGAGCACTTGACCAGCCAAAAGCTACATCACTGTTAAGTAGCACGAACACACAAACAGGGAAAGTTAATAGTTTAAATTAATATACATAGTGTTGCTACAAGAAACGTAAAGCTTTCACATATAACATAGGTCTCTAAGGTTAATAAGCTGCAAGAGAAGCTAAGCTTTCGCATATAATGTTGATCTTTTTTGCACGTGTTACACTTCAAGATATACACACAAATGAGCCAGTAAAATTTTTAACAATGACATAAATGTCTGATCTTCAGGGTTCGAAATTATTCTAAAATGGCTTGTCATCAAAGAGTTGATTTCTAAATGAGAGTCAAATGCTCTGTGATTTAAGAAATTCATGGGACATTCTCGCACGTAGTTCAACTTAAGTAAAAGGATATTTACTTTGAAAGTAACGCTTTTCAAACCACCATTCGCAATATTTTCCCGCGACCTGTTAGAAATAGGTTCGTTTCAGCAGTTGCCAGAGAGCGCAGATAACAGGCGACACGGCACTTGTGCAGCTACCATGATGCAGGGAGCCAGTATGTACGTACGTTAAGACATTGAAAGATCATAAATTATGCCATAAAAGAAATAATACATCAGAGGATACTCCAAGAGCATCGTAATTTCATGAACCATACTAAAATGTGCACATTTAAAGTGCATACTTAAAGTGCACATTCGTATGTCTAGATTCCCAATGAAGTAGACCTTGACCTGATATTAAGCTTTCCAGTGTGGTTTTCAGGATGAAAATTTTCTTGGAGCACCAGTACTGTATTATATCATGTTTGGTTCATTATTATAGCATAACGCCATACATGCTAGAAGATGAAAACGTGCACTTGAAATGCAGCTAACAGCTGAAGACAGCTAGTACTGTGGAATTAAACATTTCGTTGCAAATACATTGGCTGCCTCTGCTGGAAAGGTTCATAAAAGTCAAATTTCTTTAACAAACAGACTAAAATAACTTCATTGTTCTGCAAGGTGATTAATGCTTGACTGTCAGAAAGGTGGAAATAAAATAAAATCTAAAACTAATAACATATTTTAGGCTTCCATAATTATGTGAATGTATTTTAATTCACTTGATAGCTCCCAGCCCTTTTGTTTTCATTTGACATGAGAGTAAACGAAGGGGAAACAGCAAAATCACTAAACGTAAACACGGGTCATGTGGAGACTACCCACTATAACTCAAGACTGCACTGTGCATCAGCCCCAGATCTGCGATATTTGATAACCAGGTCAATACTAAAAAAATTGAACTTTCAAAAATATGTTCATCTTGTAGCGCACATCTTTCTGGAAAGTCTGAAACATAAAACATATGTGATCGAGGAAATTTAAGACATGTTATTTGGTCTTAAGTGTGCCAAGATGCAGTGCCACGCCTCTTCATACAGCATTCTTCTATCACACGTCACTGTATTTCGCTCTGTGGAACTGAAATGTGTATGTTTTGTAATGGATGCCATCAAGCTGTATTCAGGACAGTGGAAATTGAAATGTCCTGTGGTGCCTCTCCTGCTCCCAGTCGGCCGGTTTGACAGCCTGACCAACCCCCCCCCCCCCCTCCCACCCCCAACCCCCCTTTAAAAAAAAAATCGCTCAGTTAACAGCGGATGAGATTATTTATAATCAGGAGAACAAAAACTTTTCAGAAAATTTGCACTCTATATTACCTATTAGCTAATACCTTGCTGTTTTGCGTGACATAAAATACATAAAACCAATAAAGACAAGAGACAAGCAAGAAAGTACACATTTCTTCAATCCTTAGCTCCTAGCATTTTCTCTTTAATCTCGCTACAGCTTTACATGGCATGCTTTCCTTTCTGCGAAAGAATCTATTACCTCATCAAAGTTTGTCAACCGTTTTGCTATATGAAAAATCGAAATGTCATTATCTAATACTGAAAAAGCTGTTAGTACAAATAATACCCAAGACTGTTGTGGTTTCTCGATGTGATTAAGTCTATTTTGTCACAGTCTGCTAGATAAAACATAACAGGCCTTTCTAATATTACAGCAATTTTGTAACACACACCAAATAAACGAGACTGTTTTGGCACAAATGGTCATTTTTATAACACGACAGAATATAATTCACGAATATCAAATGCCTGTTAGGCCTACTACAAGCAAAAAGCTTTATATTAGGAAATAGTTTCACATTTCATTCATGATGATGATGATGATGATGATGATGATGATGTTTGGTTTGTGGGGCGCTCAACTGCGTGGTTATCAGCGCCCGTACAATTTCCCAACCTTAGCTCAGTCCAATTTCGCCACTTTCCTGGATGATGATGAAATGATGAGGACAACACAAACACCCAGTCATCTCGAGGCAGGTGAAAATCCCTGACCCCGCCGGGAATCGAACCCGGGACCCCGTGCTTGGGAAGCGAGAACGCTACCGCGAGACCACGAGCGACGGACATATTTCATTCATACACACCAGTTTCTCAAGCATGAGATTGAAAAGTAGTATTATGAAATTTTTATATAAATTTGGAATCATCTAATTCTTCCATAATTTGTGTGACGTCTCCGTTTCTTCTCCTTCCTCGTTCTAACAAACAATCTTCCTGCCACTGTCAAAATTTGTTCGCCGATTAACTTCACTGAATCACAGGTTTAGTTATCCCGCTATTATTCTCCGGTTAGGCATTGTTACATGTTCATACAACATGTTTTCCGCCTTACTTCCAGAATAGAACTTAAGCAGCTGCTAGCCGGGGACTGTACAACTGGTCTTTACTAGAGTAGGAATCTAGCCAAAAAAATTTCTGTCAAAATTTGATTTTCTTGGATACACTGAGAGGATAATACGTAATATTTGTCATCTGTTCTTCCTGTTAGTCATTTATTTCCATTCTGGCAGTCTGAATCTACAGATTTCGCTTGTAATTGTAATAACGCTGATCATTCACGAACTCAATCAACCACATAATCAGACAGCGATTGGCATTATTCATCCGTTCGGCTTTACTCTGCTCAGCTCATATAACCCCGTTCCCTTTTGTCTGCGGAAAGTTTATTTCTAGATGCGACAAGGATTCTCCTGACAGAAACATCACGTACACTACACACGCATTCAAAAATCAACTTATGATTCATTCAGAAATCAACTTAAAATTTGTTCAAAAATGTTCAAAAACCAACATGGATGCTTTTCAAAACCATATGAATAATCGATAGACCAACGTTTGCTGGACGCTTGGCTCTTTGGGAAACAAGTTTTTTTTTTCCTCAAGAATATGAATTTAACACCCCCTTTTCCAATAGCATCTATATGCTCGCTGCAACTGCTTGCACCACCAACAGCCACATTCCTGTAGCCAGAAACAGGAGAATCTACAACTCAAACGAGACTCAACTGTGCGTGCGCATGAACCCATTCTTAACTGCTAAAACGAATCTAATGTAAACAGTTGTGACTTCACGCTCATCGGACACACTTTGCTGTTGGCAGATGCTTGCATGAGCACTGTGTGTCGTTGTTACATATGGCGCATTTCCTTTGCAATTTAAGTAATTTTCGTTTTTTTCTCTCGCTTATGTTTTGTTGTTGAAGTATTATTCTGCAGTAGTGGGATACAGTAATATCCTTTGTTAGAGTATCGGTTCTTACCAGTCAAAATTACAAAAATTTAACAGAAAACTAAAACAATCTAAAATTCCCAGAATTCTAAAAAATTCCTGGGTTTTTCCTGGTTTTCTCCCGGATGAAAAAATTCCCGGATCTCCCGGCTGTCCCAGGTCGTATACACCCTGAATATTAGATAAAGTCCTTGGAGACTTTATCTCAGCCATGTGAAATAAAACCAGATTTTTTGCAATGTTTTCAAAAGAATTGTACGAATCTGGAATTTTGAACTAAAAAAAAAAAAAAAAACACAAAATTGAACCAACAATTCTTTCTGCTTATAAAGACAAATGAGATTAAGGAAAACTGCCTGGCTTTTGCAGACATTTTCATAATACTTTCAGAAAATCTAACAGAGCCAGTTACATTTTCTGGAAAAAAATAATGCATAGTAGTGAGCTCAAAATCTAAGCTGCAAAAAATGACAAATATCAAATATGCACCAAAACACATAGAAACACAAACAAGTAAAATAGAGTGAGACTATAAATTTAAATATTTTGGAGAAGCTTTACAGCAGAATGGAGTAGGTAACTTTGCAATAGAGACGTAAGAGTTATAACATTTTGCAAAAAAAACATCTACAATAAAAAATAATCTCTAAAAAAAGAAAACTAAAATAATCTACCACAGTTACCACTATGGTAAGAATAGAATGTTTATACACATATGAAAACCTATGATGAATTTCATGCTGAGCAGAACAGAGCCAACTGAAAGAAGGTTTATTAGAAAAATAGTTGATGAATTACAAATTAAAGATGGTTGGGAAATTAGAAACAACAGGGAGCTCAATGAAAATATCAAGAAAGTATCAGAGGTGACGGCAAAGTGAAGATTAATCTCCTTTGGGCAGTTCTACCTAAAGAATGAGAACACACTAATGAAACAAATATTCCCACTATTTTGTAAAAAAATCAACAATACCATGAAATATAGAAATAACAAAATAACTACAAAGAAATGCTGTCAAGGAACCAGGAACAAGAGACAAAAACATTTTTCAGAATAAAATATTAAATTTAGAAGTCTTTCAAGGCAGAAAAAAAGGAAAAAAAAAAACAAGAAATCAGGAGCAAAACGGACAGAAGAAAGGAATAGATGACAAGATAGAGCACAGGAAAAATAGAAAACAGCAAAGAAAGAAGAGGTAATGAAGTTGTTAGCTGACCCTAGTTGACCTGCTGGACAGCCACAGCTCAGATTGCTAAAGAACATACTTCTGGGTCACCTAGAGGTGCACCAGCCCCAGATCAGATCCACCTCAGTGATTATTGGCGATGGACAGGATGCCAGCCAACCTGGTTGCAATCCTTAGCCAGTTTCGCACATCTGAGTAAGAAAATACCAGGCTGGTATCCACGTCCTGCTTTTATATACACATTATTCAGACACTTAGAAAATGTTATGCCACTTGAACTTGAGATATACATTAGATGACACAGACAAGGTAGTGGTACTGTAGATGACAGCTCTGTTGAAATGCTGTGCATTTGCATTTCCAAGCATATATTACAGATCATGGCAATTTAATCTGTTGCATGCTTCCTTTGTGGTGTTACAATTTACTTTACAGCAGTGAAAATAATTGTTGTCATAATTATATGGTACCTAATAATACATTTCTTCACTTACTTAATTTTATTTTTTACCTATTTTAATGCAAAAGAATTTTGTAGTGTAGTGCTTAAGCAAGTTTAAATTTTTCTTCTTCCTTACTTAAAAGAACATCCCTTCCCTTATTTGCTACTGCTGGTTACAGAAAAAACTCAAAGTGTCTTATTTTGAACTCAAAATGTTTCTGGATCAAATCCAATGACAAGCAACTACTCAAATTTCCAGGGAAGTGGACTTTGACCATAATTTATTGGTTGTGAAATGCATGTTAAAATTGCAGAAAGGTATGAAATTAAGGAGATGGGGCCCAGTTGAAAGAATCAAGAGGTTATTGAGATTTTCAAAGGGAGCAATTTGGCAACATCTGATTGAAATAGAGGAAAGGAATACATCAGAAGGTGAATGGACAGCTTTTGAGAGGTGAGATATTGAGGTTGGCAGAGGATCAAATAGGCAAAGAAACAAGGTCCAGTAGTAATTCTTAAATAACAGAGGAGATACTGATTTAATTGGTAAAAGGAGCAAATATAAAAATGCAACAATTGAAGTGGGCAAAGAAGAATATAGATGTCTGAAAAATGATATTGACAGGAAGTGCAAAATAGCAACACAAATATGGGTAGAGGGCAAAAGCAGGGCTGTACAAAGAAGCACTAATATTGCAAAGATAAATTAAAGAAATCTTTGGAGAAAGGAGAAGCACCTGTATGACTGTCAAGAGATCAGATGGCATGCCTATACAAAGCATAGAAGGAAAAGTTAAAAACCAGCAGGAATGTCTACAATGTGTCTGACTATTACAGGCAGAAGTGAAAAGGAACAAGTAGAGGACAATCAAACCAAGCGAACAGTCTTAATAAACAATGTATTATCACTGAGTACATAAACACCTTGTAAAAGTTCCCAAGGATGCAGACTGCAGATATGCACATGGGAACAAACACATTATAACAAGTGTCCCACTTTATGAAGTATAACATGAGATTTTCCAGAATGACATGTTCCACTGCTATCCTCTTAGGCTGATGAAAGATGGTCATGAAAGTAGAAAACATAATTTAGGTAGTTTGTAGGTAGCAAACACGCAACTGTATGCACTTTATGTTGATACAAGCAGAAAAATTAAATGAAGTGTGGACACAGGACATCGGCAAAGTGTTATGATGATAGAACATCTCCAGCTGCTGTGAAGGGATTGCTTATGCTTTGGCATCACAGCTTGGTGATATTTTGGATGGCAGAGACAAAGGGCTGCTGTCTACAGTGTCAACACCCAAGAAAACAATTGAAATGATTTAAGTCTGATATGTAACATGACTCGATGTACTCTTGACATGAAGTCATAAGATTCACTTCCAATCTGTTGCTCGAGTTAATGAAATATGTGTTCACCCAACTGTGTCATAGTTTTATTTGAGCAACAAAACACAGAAGAGTTCTTTCAAAAGTAGTTACATCATTTCGTAGTGAGTTGACATAGTTGTGAGCTCTCTTACAGCTCTTGAGCCTCCGCAGGTGGCGAAGAAGTCTGCATGGTATAATTTAATAGAACTGAGTAGCAGGTCCATGGCTTCAAGAAAATACAACAAGGTAAACATCAAGACTTTTTACTATGTACAGCATTGGGGTGACAGATCAACTAGAAGTGAGAACATAGTTATAATCCATAACAATGGAATCCCACTCCGTCCCACTTCAATGACCACCAATCGTGAAGGCAGGCTTCAACACATCTCCTCATTGAGCCTGTACATGTTCATACATCCTAAGTATGTTTCAAAGGCACTGACAGCCATCCACAATGCATTCCCACAGTTCACCAATTCTGTCAACAGGACTGGAATACATCTAAGATTTTGCATATTCCCACACAAAAAAAAAAAAAAAAAAATCCAAGTGACTTAAGTAAGAGAGCTATGGCACTGGCAAACCAAGAATGATAATAAAACACAAGGCAGTTTATCACTTTGTAATTTACTCCTCACTTGCTGTGTTTTGACAGAAACATAGCCTTGAACATCAACAGCCTTGTAACACTGGTACAACTGCACTGGTGTATCAGGTTTCCCAAACAATGTTCATCACAATTATATGTTTTTTTTTCATGGTCCTCTACTTGCACCTTTAATTTATGCTTACAATAGTCAAACACCCAGCAGAAGAGCTACACAACAGAAATTAATGTCAAGAGAAAGATATTAGTTTTATGTTCCACTGATAATTTGCACTGTAAATCATGATGTGGAATGAGTCATTTTACATTCAGATCACAAATTAATTTGTAGATATGGCTGCATGTGACGACTTACAAGAGTTAATATGTACATGTGAGAGAAATTTTTGTCCACCACCTTCCATACACTACAGCAACAGAATTTCTTCTATGAAATATCAGTTATCAAGGAGATGTTTTCAATTTGTTTTCAAATTTTACTTTGCTTTCTGTCAGACATTTTACATTACTGAGTAAATGATCAAAAATTTTGGTTGCCACATTGTGCACCCGTTTTTGGGCTACTCACAACCTTATTGTGGTGTAATTAATGTCATTTTTTCCTTGTAGTATTGTAATTGTGAATGTCATTCATCCTTTCAAACTGCAGTGATTCATTTAAACAAATTTTATGATAGCATAAGTGTATTGTGAAGCAGTAGTCAAAATGCCTTACTCCTTAAACAGATGTCTACAAGAGAATCATGTGTGACCATTATGTAATATTCCTACAGCACATTTTTGAGCTTAAAGAAGAGTTATCTAAGAACATTATTCCAAAAAACACTACTAAATGAAAATATGCAAAATACGCCAACTTGCTGATTTCTCTCTCCAAGTCCAAATGTGACTAAATTGTGTTTGTATTAAAGAGTATCTTATTGTTCTTTTTTCAGTTTAAATTTTTACCAGTATTAACAACTAAAAATTTTGATGTTTCCATCCTATTTATTACTTCCTCACCAAAATTGGGAAAGGGAATTAAAGTTCAGTGAGAGAAAAACAATGTTTAGCAATGACATTGGAACTCTATCAGGTACGACAAATGATATGGAAGAGCACTTCACTTCAATTAAATGGGTAGTGTCTTGCGCTTTTGAAATGTAGGGCTACAGAACAATGCTGGAGATTAGACGGGAGATCAGTCAACTAATAATGAGACATTAAACCGAACAGGAAGAAATTTATGGTACAGCTTGACTAAAAAGTAGGATCAATTGATGGAACACTTTCTGAGGCATCAAGGAACTCACAGTTTGGCAATGAAGGAAGTGTATGGGGTCGTATGTTTGTAGGAGGAGGTCAAGACTTGAATACAATGAACAGGATCAAATGATTGCACGTTGGTACGAAGAGATGAAGAGGCTGGCAGAAGACTACTGCGGAGAGCTGCATCAAACCAGGACGCGTGCATTCAGCATTTTCTGAACAATTTTGTGGGGACTGTGATTATCATGTCAGACATAATTTCTGCTTTGTTTGCACACCTGAAGTCAAGGTTTTTCTGTCTAATACTTTTCTGTTGCTCTGTAACTTTTTTTTTTTTTTTTTTTTTTTTTTTTTTTTTTTTTTTTTTTTTTTGGTTGCTCTGGAACATCGGAGGTCACTATTTTCTCTGTCTGAAACATCGGGAGTCACTTTCTACATGTTCTCCTGTCTCCCTCACTCACCTTCCCATGGGAGCCATTTTGTAACCAAATTCCCTAGTTTGTGTTCAGATCCCATATTTAAAATACACAACACACAGACAATTTATCAATATGTTTATTCTGCTTTTATAACATGAATGTGATTTTAGCATTTTCCACATTATTTATGTTAACATCAATTAAAAATCAGCTCTATAGTAAGTATGTGGTTTTCTTGTTACAGTTCTATAATTCTGTACTTGCATCTATTCTATCAGATTACAGGTACACCTGGAAATTTTAGTATAATAAAGTCGTTCTCGATTGGTGGCTATTATAAGGAAAAAAAACTTCAAGAAAGAATTTAAAATAAATATATTTCACTGCAATAAAAATGTACACTGAATACTTTGTACAAAATAACATAACTTTATTTAAAAAGTACAGAGTATATGACTAGGAATTTGTATCATTGCTGACTGAGAATATGCACATACTGTGGAGTCTTCACATTTATTCTTTGGTCATCTGCCTTTCACAGCTCCTTTTTTTAAAAATTAGTTTATGACATAGGTATTATGGTATTTGATGAAAATAATTAAGCATTGCAAATAGTTACATGTATCCAGAAGAGCTTGTACAGTCAATTATCTTCATCACAATTTGCTATACACATGACACTCAATTTAGAATATGCATTACAGAGAAATGATTTTTCAACCAATTAATACTGTTAGCCGTATCATCATTTGTACGAGGTGACAAATTCAAACATTATGTTCCAACAGTACTTAAAGGTTTTACATAAAAATTTATAGAGTGCCACTGTCTGTGACATGATGATATTAACATGTTAACATTGTCTCTAAAGATTATATCAGATGTTTGAGCATTAAAAGAAAATATTAATCATGAATAACAGAAGCTTACCAAAATTGTAGGTAGACATATTACCAGTAACAAGTAATTACAAAGTTAAAACAGCAGAAGGAAGAAGTGAGGAACACCTAGAACTGCCCCACTGACGAAGATTGCAATACAGTCCCAACTTTTGATCATCACATAATTGTTAAAGTGGCATACATAAATGAGTAAACACAGAATTGACAAAACAGTTGAAGCTACTCAACAGACGATTGTGTATTGAATATGACATGGCTGTCATTAAAATCTGTATTAAGTAAGTGGAAGAAATGGTTATCTTCCAACATCAGTTTATTGTAGGCAACTGGTGCAGTTAAGTGTCAGGCAACCAGATTCATGCACAAGTCATTCTAATCTGTAATAAGGGTTGAAAGACATGCAATACTGCCTGCCAAACACACTTATGTAAATTGGTTTTAGAATTATGGAATACATTTTGTGCCCACATTTGATGACTTTTAGAGACTGAACAGCTACTCTGCTCGAATCAAGACTGATTCTTCAAGAACAAATCATGTGAAAAATAGCTTATTTCGTTTGTGCATGGTATGCAGAAGACAGAGCTTGAGTTGATGCCATGCTTCATATTCAATATAGTCTCAGATCATTATCTGCTACACAAAGGACATCCTTCCTGAAGATGCAGGGTTGCAATCGAACTGAGAGATTCCCAGCAAATGGAACTCAGTAATACTTGGTACTGAGGTAATGTCAGAGGAGAAATGGACATCTTTTATACCTCATGATAATCGCATTAGGCTGTTAGTATTCACGATGGATGACTTTAAAAGACGACAACTTTGGTTCAAAGAGGCGCTTTGCCAATGAGTTGGGCTACGTAAAATAAACTCAATACTTTATGACTACATACTTTGTCATCAGTCACTGAGTAAATAAGAGAATGAAAAATAATAGTTTGACATTATATCCACTGCAGATACCCTTACTCTTCAGATACTGAGAGTACACTGTCTCCGACATAAAGCCTTCATAATGGCCACAACTGTAAAATTAGATAAATTTATGTTTCAAACAGTACTCTTTCCTGTCTGCCATATGCTAACCCCACCCCAAACACACACACACACACACACACACACACACACACACACACACACACAGAGTGTAAGGTTGTTTATGGAGCAGAAATGCAAATGTAAATGGACATCAGAGAAAACACACCATGTATTCTAAAGCAATAATCACTCTGTATTTAGCTAGTAATTTTCTTGATCATAATGTTCCATTTTCCAAAAAAAATTAAAAAAATAAAATAAATAAAAATTAATTAATTAATTTAAAAAAAGCCACCTCTAATTTCATATGATGACAGCAGTAGCACAATCACTGTATTAATGTCTTCTTTTTCACTATTTGTATAAGATGTCACGCAATTTCGGCTGACAGCATGGGGATAATGGTTGTCCTTTAAAATGTCGACACACAAGGGGTACTGTTAATCTTTGATGATATGATATAGAGATATTGATCCCCCTTATTTATGACTGGCTTACAGTATTTTCGAACCTTGGAGTGCTTTTTCTCTGGAGGGAGCATTGTCTTGCTACATAACATCTACAATGCCACAGTGGTACCGGTCAAATGCCAAGTTAAGAGTGGTGAGAGTGTAAGTTAGGCTTCAGTAAGGAGTGGAGAGGAGCAGCCATGTTGTGGATAAATAGTGTGAAGAGTCTGCTAGAAAAATATATGAGACACTTGTTCATATTAGGCACATGGTAAGGTTTATCTAATAACAAAGCGAGTTCTCTGAGTAAAGCCACCAAACTCTAGTTCACGAAAAAGATACTTAACAAACCAGGGGTACAGAGCAGGTGTATTACAATTGTCTCTGTGACAGGACACAATTTAATTTTTATCACTGTAACAACAGAGAAGAGAAGATATATTACAAAGTTTCAAAATTTTCAAATAATCGGCAAGCCAACTTCTAAACTAGAAGAACCCATGAGAGGTGAAATGAGGAAAGTGAGTAGAAAACATAAAAGCACAATTAAAAAAGATAAATCATGGCATTTTAGAGTAAAACAGGAAAAGTTGGAGTCAGCAACAAGCGAAACTCTAGCACAGGACTTTAAAAGCCTATTGGACTACGAGTAGTCTGACGAAATTGTAGAATACTATTAACCACAGATGAAACTATGAAATTTAACTCTTCCTAATAAGAAAAACAATTTTCCTTTCAGCTGTGTTCTTCGCTGTTCTGTTCATTTTACGGTACTGTTGATTTCACGTCCTCTGACTCCATCTTGAGAAACATGACAGAAGTGCACAGTATAATAAACATTGGCAAAAATGTTATATGGTTTTTTCTATCAGCTGTACCAGGAGTGGATCCTGATGAAGTAACATGCTAGCAAATTAAGGAATTTCTAAATAGGACTTCTCTTTTTATACAATAAACCACCTTCTTGGTCCACCATTGTCTTGTTATTTCCCAAAGTGTTAGACTTCATTCTTGTCTGTTGTCTGTTCCAAATTTCTTTTAAAATGTTGACTTGTTTCATGTGTCTGGCAGTCAGTCTCCTCCTCTCCCCTGCTATCTTTTTTTGTAGAAGTCCTTTTTCTAAGGTCAGTTACCATTTCTCCTACTGAGATGCTGTTCATTCTTGTCTAGAAATACTTTTTCTTTCCTGGAGAATCTCTCACCACATACAGAACAAAGCGACAAGCAACGAAAAAATTTGACAATCAGACTTATTTCCTTGCTTGTTAATAAGTTTTACTCATTTGGTGATCTTTTCTTATTTGGGTGAGTGAACTACTTTCTTCATCCAGCCATCTTCTTCTGTAGTTTTATTTCCTTCAATGACCTTTACAGTGTCTTTAGAAACTTACTTCATTGGAAAATTGTTTGGTACAATTTATTACAAAGCCCAACAATCCTTTTTGTGCACTTTGTCTGACACCTATTTGTCTCTTATAATGTTACTTTTCATCAGTGTTACTTGTCCCCCTTTTTAATTAGTAGCCCTCTGTTTTGTTTCCAATACTACTCTATCTATAATGACCTCAATGTCAGTGGGATATTAAATCCTAATCTATCTATCGATCTATCTATCTATCTATCTTTCTTCCTTCCTTCTTTCCTGTACCATTACATGTGCTTTTCTCAGCACTCCTGTAAAAATGCATTCACCATAGCTAATTTACAGTTCTCATTTTTCACACAAATCCTGCAGGATCTTTGGTACTGCCTCCAAAGACTTCATCTTAAAAGCTTTTATACCAAGGCACTATCCATCTTTTCAATGAGAAGTTTTTAAATTTCCAACAGACAAAACTCGGTGCCTGTTAGCTTTATCACTGACCAACACATTGTCTCTGTTGGGTACTTGAGAGCCATCCACTATCTATTCAAAGATATACCAGCATGAGGAGTACTCTATTCTTAATATTGCAGCTCTGGTATTTCAGTACATTTGGTGGTTAAAGAACTCAAATGTCACTGAAACAGTAATCATAATCACAACATATATGGAGAAATTCTTGAGGATGTAAAGATAGACAAACCTGAAGCTAAGTGTAATAGCTTGGAAATTTGAAAATGATCCATCTCTGCATGCTGAAGCTGCTGTGTGTTGTTCCATAAAAAGGAAAAACTCC
Organism: Schistocerca cancellata; assembly: GCF_023864275.1. Classification (NCBI taxonomy): domain Eukaryota; kingdom Metazoa; phylum Arthropoda; class Insecta; order Orthoptera; family Acrididae; genus Schistocerca; species Schistocerca cancellata. Next base: position 460,155,836 of record NC_064634.1, on the reverse strand, counting down.
ACAAATGGGGTAACCCCCAATAAGCAGTTCACGGTTACAACTCAAAACCGTTTCGAACCGCTAACAGGGAGAACAACCACCAGCAACGCTGCAAACACCAAGGCAGCAAATCCACCTACACAAGAATGCAACATGCCTCCAACTACCGGTCACTATCACGGAAGACGAAGTAGCAGCCGGCCTCCGACTACTAAATTTCAATCCCAGACAAGTCTACCAAAACCGAAAGAGAAATACAGAAACCAAGGATCTTTACTCAATAGACATCTTTGTCGTCACACTAGACAAAAAACTAGAAAATGACGCGATCTACCATGTCCGATATATATTGGACACAAAAGTCACAATCGAAAGTTACGAGAGCATGGAAGGCCCCCCCCTCAGTGCAAAAAATGCCAGGGTTTCTTCCATACAGCGAACTATTGCGACATGCCCACCAGATGTGTACGCTGTGGAGGGGACCATAGAGCTAGAGACTGCACCAAACCACCAAACGCAAGTTTCCACTGTGCAAATTGCAATCAAGACGACCAGAAAGCAATCAGAGCCTACCACAAACAAAGACCAGTCAACACAGCAACCACCACCAGACAACTGCAACAAACCATAAAGAACACTGCAATGCCAATCCCAGCAGAATCACAACAAATGAGGCACAGAGCCTTGGCAATAAATGTACAAGCAAACGAAGCAACCACCTCATCCAGTGACAACCAAAACCAGCAGACCACAAACAACAATCAACAGAACAACTTTTCGTCCTTCTTTGAAATGTTCAATCAGATCAAATCACTGTGGGAACATCTTCAGTGGAAAAATATAATTACAATAGCAACAACAACTATTCAAGAATTTACAGCAGCACCAGACATCATGTCAAAGATCATGGGAATCATAGGAGGAGTGATGAAATTCTTCGGCTCCGATAATGGAAATTAGACCCCCAAAACGTTCAAACCTCAGATTTTGCAATTTTAACGCAAGAGGAATTAAAAACAAGAAACACATTTTAAATGAATTTGTAGAAGACCAAAAAATCGATGTCTTATTCGTCACAGAAACCCACCTGCACCCAACAGAAGACTTCAGACTGCGAAATATGACATGCCACAGAACAGATAGAATCAACTGACTGGGAGGAGGATCAGCAATTTTCCTAAGATCGCACATAACACACAATCCAGAACCGACATCACCGATGACATCACTAGAGGCCACAGTCGTCACAATAGTAGCAGACCATGGAAAAATAGCACTAGTAGCAGCATACCTCAGCCCACGCGTCGTCTTTGACAAAAACGATTTACTACAAATCTTCGACAATCATAACCAGGTAATTCTGTGCGGAGATCTAAATGCGAAAAACGCAGCTAGGAACTTGCGCCAAATAACGCAAGAGGCCACATGCTCCAAAACCTAGAAGGATGTCTCCACGCTGTTATTACAGCTCCTGAAGAAATCACCTACATCCCCTATAATCGAAGACACCAACCGGACGTTCTCGACATCACCATCGCAAAAAACATTGACCCCGATTGGAAAAGCGATTGAGCCGCCAAGACCGAGATGCACCACCACAATAGACTGGGATCAGTTCGAAAGAAGGCTGAACAACAATGTACGGCCAAACATCGAACTAAACACGCAACAATAAATTGATGAAGCAATAGAGAAACTAACAGGAAAAATCAAATCAGCACATAGGCAAGCATCAACAAAAGTCACATTTCTGGAAGAAAAATTCAACACCCTCCCACCACTCATCCAAGACCTCAAATATCTAAAGAACCAAGCAAGACACAGGTGGTTACGATTCCGAAATCCGGCAGACAGAACAGAAATAAACCGACTAACGAAACAGATCCACCGTAGAGTGAAGGAATGGAAGGCAGAAATCTGGGAGGATCGAATGAGTGAACTTCGCCTCCGCAACCGAGACGACTGGAAGTTAATCAAAGGCATCAGAAACTCTAAACCAAGAAAATCCACACTTGAAGACAACACCACCACCTTAATCATCAACGCCCTAAGAAAAGCGGAACTCTTTGCCGCCACACATGAAAATCAAAACACGATAAATGAAGAAGCTCAGCCACACCCCGAAGCAGCAGACTTCGAAGGCAGAGTCGTAGCCACAGCAAACTCCATAAGAGAGGACCCAGTAAACGATAGACCAGAACTCACGACACCTGCAGAAGTCAGAAAAATAATTAACCAGCTAGGAATGAACTCTGCACCAGGACCGGACCAAATCTCCAACATGCAATTGAAGCACCTGCCACGGAAACCCTGGTTCTCCTAACAAGAGTAATTAATGCGTGCGTGATCCAACACTACTTTCCTCATGCATGGAAAATCAGTAAAATAGTGCCAATACCGAAGAAAGGAAAAGACCTGAAAAAACCAGAAAACCATAGGCCCATAAGCCTACTCTCAACTTTTTCTAAAGTACTAGGAAGGGTGCTATTACCCAGAATCAGACAACCACTATTAGACGGAAACATCATACGCAGGGAACAATTCGCCTACCAAGAAACTCTATCTGCGGAACTCCAGCTACTGAGAATAACCGAACACGTAACAAGAAATATGAATTTCTCCAAATACACAGCGGCAATCCTACTAGATGTTGAGAAAGCCTACGACAAGGTGTGGAAGGAAAATCTACTGGCTAAACTCAGAGTGAACATAGACATCCCACATTGTTACCTAAAAACCATTGACAGCTACTTAATAAACAGGAGGTTCTACATACAAATCGATGGCAAGAGATCCGAAACAAGACCGCTGAACCAAGGAATCCCCCAAGGATCCGTGTTATCGCCCACCCTGTTTACGGTTTACGTAAATGACATACCACTAACTGGAAACGCCCTACTCGCACAATTTGCGGACGACACAGCGCTACTAGCGAGTCACCGTCGTCTGGATACCACAATACGAAGGCTCCAAGAACAGACCGACCTCACAGAAAAATGGGCAAAGCCAAATAAAGTCAAAATAAACACGGAAAAAACAAAAGCAATTATATGTTCACTCACAGAAGACCCATCCTCCGTGACAGAATCGAACTAAATGGAAGACGCATTGAGTGGTCCAATGACGTTAAATATCTTGGGGTCACAATCGACAAAAAAATGCTATTCAAGAAGCACATAGAAGAGAAAAAGACAAGGATCAACAAAGCCATCCATGCAATCTACCCACTACTTTCCAGTAAGGAGATGCTACCATCAACGAAACTGAAAATCTACAAATCAATAATACAACCCATGATGCTGTATGGTTGCTCGTCCTGGGGAATCACAAGCAAAACTAACGCCAAACCACTATAAATATTACAAAATAGATGTCTTAAACTCGCACTCAATGCCCCATGGTGGACAAACACCGAACTGTTACACCACGAACTTCAAAAGCCGAAGGTAGAACAACAGATAACAGAAACAACAAGAAGGCTAATAGAAAAGGTAGATCAGCTCAGACCTGCTACAAATCAACTAGAGAACCTTGCCACTTTTGAGCCAGCCCCATGGCACAAAGTCAGAGTACCCCTACCGATTATAAGAAATTAAAACAAAATTTTGGAAAAGAAAGACTACAAATCAAAAGCAACAGAACACCAAGAAGGAATGCCTAAAAGGACCAACTTGAGCCCAAAGGCATCTCCAAAGATGACAAAATGGTACCCATATAATATTAATAAATGGTGTCCCAAGTAAGCAACCTTACCCTACACACACGAGGGACCAATCTCTGCAGGAGATAGAGCCCTGGCCTCTAACACACACAAAAAGAAAAAAAAAAAAACAGGTCGGGCTGACGGAAGAGACAGTCACGGTTCAACAAAGAGTGGTGCAAGTCATCACAGGATGTTCAGTCTGTGCCCATGCTTTATGGAGATTTTCAACAAACTCCCATGGCAGTCGTTACAATAGAGGCATTTACTACTGAAATGTCAAGATTATGTTACAGGAAGAGCCAAGCAACATATTACTTCCTCCTTCCTATGTCTCAGTAAATGACCACAAGACAATCCAATAAATTAGAGTTAAAATAGAGGTTTACCGACAATCCTTCTTCCCGTGCACTATTCCCAAATGGGACTGGGAAGGAGTGAGCAAACAGAGGTACCAGAAGTACCCTCTATCACACACTATATGGCACCTTGCAGATTATAGATGTACATGCAGATGTACTATGCAACAGGACAGGATAGAAAATGTATGCTTAACAAAGTATCGTCTACTCAGTGTTAGACATGGACTTCCTTTGCACTTTCAAGATAAGGAGTGTAGTTATGAAAATGGGCTACTGTCGCACAGAAGGGATGGGAAAAGAGAATGATACTACACAAAGTAAAAGAGTTGTGACATACAGGGAAAAAAAGACTTACTGACAGAGGAAGTCAGTGCAATGGCAGCTAAGGTTTTGTTATAAATTTACTGTCTCAGAGGAGAAAAGTATTTTTCTGTTTATTTTACGTGTCCATAATAAACAGTTTTATGTTGGGGAGGGGAGGGGAGGGGGAGGGGGGGAAGTCCCCAAGAGAATACAGCAGCTAAAACATGTCCACATCTCCACGAGACAAAAATGATCCTTGAAGAGCTTCTCAGGAAAGTTTTAATAACAAATCAAGAATAAATAGCTATGTATCTTCTACAAATACGAATAAAGCCTAAGAAGTCAGAAACAACACTACATTACTACTTTCCCTCAAATGAGGACAAAAAAGATGTGTTTTGCATGAAGCATAAGGGAAGTGCCAGGAAGATGTGAAAAACTATATTTACAGCCAGAAATCTGCAACAACTAGGACTTCATTCTACTGGTTATTTTGAAATGTATCGTACTTTATACATAAATATAAAGTATCTTCAGCAAAACTGTTGTTTTCCTTCAGTAAAAACATTAGAAATCTGGAAGTATATGCAAACATACACAGTCAATCATGGCTAAAAGTTTGTGCTGGGTGTCACAAGGAAAAAGAGAATATGACCGTAACAGATTGAATGGAACACATTAAGACAATAATTGTGCCACAGTGATAGGAAATCGATTTGCACAAAAAAGAGAGAGCAATAATGCTTCCTAGGCCTGCACATCCAGGCCGAATATCTTGTGACTGATGAATGATCACCTTCATAACAAGAATGTTCACAATGTTATATTTTTCATAAACATGAAAAACAGAAATCACAATCTGGTATCACACATAATTGAAAATACAAAGCTTATTTATTGTTGTCTTGATATAGAAACACTGACAACAGGATGTGTGGCAATAGATAAACAACACTGATGATGCAACTTACAATGAGAGTCAAGTTTGAACTGTTTCCCAATTTACAATTTCTTCTTCTATTATTACAATATCAATCTTCTCTTATATTAGACTTCTATTTTGCTAATTAAAGCATCTATAATAGATATATGACATAAAATGGCCCCTTTTTCAATTCAGTACAATGAGTAAACAAACTGACAAGGTGTGGAACTATAATTAATTATCACAAAAAAGAGGTGTTCAAGGTGTACAATCAGAAAGTTGAAAGATACTGCCTGTAAGTGCTGTTACTTATGATATAAAAATATGCCACAATCATCAATGGAAATGAACAATGCATGAAGTAAATGGCAAGCATAAATATTAAAGTTAACACAATACGATCAGTATGTATAATATGTCTGCTCTATCTCATTCAAACTATGTTAAATGCAAAATGCAGTAATACAGGAATGTAACATTCCTGTTGTAACACACTGTGCTTTATGCAGATTAATTCACACTATTTTTTTTAACTGATTTGATGATAATTTTGAAACAACTGTCAGTTACTGGCAACATAACAACAGAATCTAAACACTTTTCCTTCTTCATATTCAGTTACACTTTCACATTCCACAATGGGGAGTACTTCTGAAAAACTTCATTTTTAGAAGTACCTCATCTTTGAGATAATGCATTTGTACCAGACTTCTGGTTGTGCACTCTTCCTGTCTTATCTCCCTCTTAAGTCTGTGGCACATTGCACTGACCTGACAATTTCTTTTTTAATGAAGGAAGCTTTCTGAAATAAATAAAACAATTTCACTGCAATAAAGCTTATCAGAAAAATGCTGCAACAAAGATCAAGAATTATCTCAGATATAATCAAAACTCATAATATCTGAAAGTTCCCTAAATTTCAAGACACCACTACAAGACGTAAATACAGTAATAGTTGGTGAAGCTTCCAAGTTGTATGCTCACAGTCCATGAAATGCTTCTGTTTATAACATTTTGTCCATAGCTGTGGCAGAAATCTTCACAGGTGCTCCTGGTTAAACCACATCTTGATGACGGAACCAGGAGGATCTCTGAAGATGTTCAATGCGGCTCTGGACAAAATTTTCCGAACCACAACGTTTCATGGATCATGAGCATACAACCCAAAAGACTCACCAGCTAGGCAGTCTCAGTTGCATAATGGTTTTTTATTTATTTAATTTGCAATGTGTGTCACTATCACAGGGGCATCATCAGATATCAGGGGGGAAAACAAGTTCCTCAGCCAGGAATTAGCTATAAAGTTACATTGTCAGTTAAATAAAGCAACAGGGAAACCTTGGCCTGAGTTATGAAAAGAGCATAATCAAAGACATACTCAGAATATAAAAACACTCTAGGACCACTGGCAAATGTACAGAAAGTTCTGCCGTTACCAAAAATGGCTCATCATCCAATAAAATTTACAGGACACATCCACCAGGTAAAAACACTTGAGGATTACTGGCAATAGTACAGAACATCCCGCAATCACCAAAAATGGGACATTGTCGAATAAAACATACGCAACACATCTATCTATGGAAATAAATAAGAATATGTTTCAAAGCGAAGGGTGGTAAGCGGACCAAACGTAAGGAACCACGTAAGGAAGGTTGGAAATAAAGGAACAACTACTGAGGGCTAAGATACCTTGGTTCACAGAGTATGTGAGCAATATAAAGACTAAAATCATACAAGAGTCACATGTTACCCGTGTTAAGCATACCCACTCTTAACACAACGCAGCACATGTTTACAACATAGGTCAGGTGTATACATCATCCCTATGACACACATTTACAGCTCTTACTACAGAGCTATGAACCAAAGTGAAAGACACTATAGTAGGTGGTCCTGCCAGACAGGAAAACGGAGAATGTGTTCACAGAATAATGATATACTTAGATCCATTAAATAATATAAAAATAAGGAAGCACAACTAAACCATACCAATGTATAAACCAAAGCCAAGTGTGCAAAGACATTTATTTAAAAAGTAACATCATGGCCTCAAAGTAACCCAGGTTATAAAGGCCCCCCCATAAAAGATCAAACATTTTGTCAAACTTGACTATGCTTGCCAAATATCTGACTGTGAACAGTGCAGTTTGATGTGTTTGTCAAGCATAGATCATGTTTGATGCGTTTGTGAGAAATTTTGATTAATGAAAAGTTTGACCATACGGTGTACGTTGTTTGTGTCGATGTTTCACCGTGCTTGTTTAGTGAAAAATTGTTGTATTACAATTTATCTCACTGTATCGTGAGTTTCCGCTACTATTATCAAGTATAAAAAAGAATTGCACTGACAATCACCAAAATGATACCGGTGCCACACCTTTCCCAACCATATATTATGCATGAAGAGGTTAGGAACAAAATCAATATTTTACACATACAGTGACATATAAGTGGAGTGTAATGAAATAAAAGAAATCTAAGTTCTCCGGTTCTTCCATGGACGCTGTGGGCTAACCATGAGGCTCTGAGTGCAACATTTCCATTAACAGGTTTCCAGTTGTTTATTATCTAAATCATTCCTTGGACCAGCATCTTGTTTTCTTCTTCTTTAAACAAAGTGTCAGAAGCAAAGTTAGTAATGCTTTATCAGTACCAAAATACAGCATACATGAAAAGCATCTGCTTCAAAAGTAAGGTCAAACTGACAAGCTTTCTCAGTACATGTACGAGATTCGTTTGACACATCCGTAGCTACATAAGAGATAACTTGACAAGCTAGTTTGTTCCAGACTTAATAAGTATTTAAAACATTTCACTGTCCATTCGAAGAAAGTTGATGTACTCATTCTGGGAGTAATATTTCCTTTAGCATATGTACATGGAGGAAATCTCTCATTTTAAGCCATTCTGTGGATCAGAGTTATTTTTTCTGTCTTCTTTAACCACAGTACTTCTTTGTTTGCATTTGTGGCCATTCGCACTACTCTCAAAATATTCACGAACATGAATATCATCTGCTTCAAAGTGAGGTTAAACTGACAAACATTGTTTGAATGTGTACAGACTTGCTTGGCACATCTGTGGCTAGATAAGAGAGATTTTTGCCGTTTATGGGGGCCTTAAAGAGTCAGTTGTTTGTCGAGCAGGCCTGGGCTCTTAAAATAGACTCTTTTCAAAATTTCGAATTCTATGAGGGTGTTCATCTTCTTGCCTTTTTGTACGACACGCAAAATATCAAGGTCATTTATGGATGGTGTGTGATGGTGAAAAGTTTTCAAATGTTGTGCAAAGGGAGAATATTTTTTAAGTTGCCCTTTTTTTTGTTAAAAGATGCTCACTGAAACAGACTATAAAGGACCTCCCTGTTTGGCCGATACAGTGTGTCCCAATCAAGACGCTTAATTTTATATACTCCTGACCTCAAAAAGAGGAAAGACCTAGGTTTCTCATTGTGAGGAAGCAGGAACTGTATTCCCACATTTCTAGAGAACACAATTTGCACCTCAGTGTTCTACAGAAAAATGAGAACACAGTTCCTGCATCCTCCCTTTCTTGTGACTTCAAATAATAATCATGATTAATAATGTGTCCAATATTTGTTTACTCTTTTGGTCTTGCTAATGAGTAAGATTTTCCTGGAGTGACTTTTGTATATACCTGCCTTCCCACACAAATTAACACATACAATTTTCTCTTTCTGACTTACTATACACATGGGACTTTTCCTTTTATGAAGTTGGACTCACATGCTTCTTTGAATAGCATTTTCAGGTATCTGTCAATAAAATGAATATTTATCATTTAATTTTTACCAACAGTTTATGATGATATGGAAACATAACACTACATACTTTAGTCAGTCCCTAAAAAGAACAACATGTCCATCCAGAAATTATTATGTAACATATCAACCAACAAGTAAAATTGGTGATGAGTTTACAGTTTCTCCCTTAAGCCTCTCTCTCACACACACACTATATGTGACAGGCTGCATAAAAAAAACAAAGATGATGTGACTTACCAAACGAAAGTGCTGGCACGTCGATAGACACACAAACATACACACAAAATTCTAGCTTCCGCAGCCAACGGTTGCTTCGTCAGGAAAGAGGGAAGGAGAGGGAAAGACGAAAGGATTTGGGTTTTAAGGATTCCCTCTCCTTCTCTCCTTCCCTATATCCTGACGAAGTAAACGTTGGTTGCGAAAGCTAGAATTTTGTGTGTATGTTTGTGTGTCTATCAACGTGCCAGCGCTTTCATTTCGTAAGTCACATCATCTTTGTTTTTAGATATATTTTTCCCACGTGGAATGTTTCCCTCTATTATATATACCAAACAAAAGCGCTGGCAGGTCGATAGACACACAAACACAAACATACACACAAAATTCAAGCTTTCACAACCAACGGTTGCCTCATCAGGAAAGAGGGAAGGAGAGGGAAAGACGAAAGGATTTGGGTTTTAAGGGAGAGGGTAAGGAGTCATTCCAATCCCGGGAGCGGAAAGACTTACCTTAAGGGGAAAAAAGGACAGGTATACACTCGCACACACACACATATCCATCCGCATATACACAGACACAAGCAGACATTTGTAAAGGCAAAGAGTTTGGGCAGAGATGTCAGTCGAGGCGGAAGTACAGAGGCAAAGATGTTGTTGAAAGACAGGTGAGGTATGAGCGGCGGCAAATTGAAATTAGAAATTAGCGGAGATTGAGGCCTGGCAGATAGCGAGAAGAGAGGATATGCTGAAGGGCAAGTTCCCATCACCGGAGTTCTGACAGGTTGGTGTTAGTGGGAAGTATCCAGATAACCCGGACGGTGTAACACTGTGCCAAGATGTGCTGGCCGTGCACCAAGGCATGTTTAGCCACAGGGTGATCCTCATTACCAACAAACACTGTCTGCCTGTGTCCATTCATGCGAATGGACAGTTTGTTGCTGGTCATTCCCACATAGAAGGCTTCACAGTGTAGGCAGGTCAGTTGGTAAATCACGTGGGTGCTTTCACACGTGGCTCTGCCTTTGATCGGAAGGTGTACACGATCAACACCTTCAACCCATTACATGCAGTCTCCCATCCTTCATCAAAGACACCAACCACTTTCTCGAATGCCTGGAATCCTTACCCAGTCTGTTACCCCCGGAAACCATCCTTGTAACCATTGATGCCACTTCCCTATACACAAATATCCCGCTCGTCCAGGGCCTCACTGCAATTGAGCACTTCCTTTCACTCGGATCACCGGCCACTCTACCTAAAACCTCTTTCCTCATTACCTTAGCCAGCTTCATCCTGACTCACAACTTCTTCACTTTTGAATGCCAGACATACCAACAATTAAAGGGAACAGCCATGGGTACCCGGATGGTCCCCTCGTATGCCAACCTATTTATGGGTCGCTTAGAGGAAGCCTTCTTGGTTACCCAGGCCTGCCAACCCAAAGTTTGGTACATAGTTATTGATGACATCTTCATGATCTGGACTCACAGTGAAGAAGAACACATGTGACCAAGCTATTGACCAACGAATCAGTGCATGGTAAAAATTTAGTAGCCATAAATCCCAAGAGAATTGGATGAACTTCTTGAAAACACAGAAGCAAACAAGCAAAATCATTCGCAGTGAAAAACGACAGTATGACAAACAGCGACTGACAGATCGAATCGGACTTAAACAATTGTGACATTCTGGCAAAGTACTTTGAAAAACTGCTCAACACGGACCCCCCTATGGAAGAAATGATGACAGAAACGAGCACATACAATCCAGATAGTGAACCTCCAACTCTAGAAGAAGTTAAAGAAATAATCAAGTCACTCAAGAATCGTAGAGCACCAGGAGAAGACGGCATCATCGCGGAAATCTGGAAGTTACAAGACCCAGAACTCACCAAAGACATCCACAGGATCTTGGAAGACATCTGGAAGACCATGAAAATTCCTGACGACTGGAAAACTGCCCTGATACACCCACTACACAAAAAAGGTGACAAGGCTGACCTGAGCAACTACAGAGGAATAGCCCTACTACCGGTCACATACAAGATCCTCTCTATAGCTTTACTGAACAGACTAGAATGCCAGACCGACCACTTGATTGGGAAATACCAAGCAGGCTTCCGTAAAGGGCGGTCTTGTGTGGAACAAATTTGGAACCTGAAAATGATTTTACAACACAAACAGAACCTGATCATTACCTTTGTTGACTTCAAAAAGGCGTACGACTCTATCGACCGGAAAACTCTCTTCAAAATTCTAGCAGAATACAAAGTAGACAACAGAACACAGGCTATCATAGAGCAAACTTTAACCAACATGACCTCCAAAGTAAAGTTCTGGTTTTTTTTTTTTTTTTTTTTTTTTTTTTTTTGTGGTTTTAGGGCGCACAACTTCAATGGTCATTAGCGCCCTGACTACTCTAAAAATGCACCGCGAGGCACAAGTTGACAACAACAACTAAAAGGGAAAACACAATAAAAGACAGACGGACAGGCAGAGCATTAAAAAACATCATCAAATGTCCTTAGCGAGGTTTGTCAAATTGATAAAACAAAGAACACGAGCAGCTGCTCGTGGGTCATCCGCTAAAATGGCATCGAAAGTATTAGGCAGGTTAAGATTGAGGCGCAGTGTGGTAAGATCTGGACAGGACATTAAAATGTGCCTAACCGTCAGCAAGTGCCCACATGGGCAGAACGGCGCCGGCGCAGCCGTCAGCAGATGGCGATGGCTGAACCGGCAGTGTCCAATTCTTAACCTTGCTAAAACGACCTCCTCCCGCCGAGAAGGGCGTGAGGAGGACGTCCAAGCCACGGGAAGAGGTTTTAAGGCCCGAAGCTTGTTGTCGGTAAGTGCAGCCCAATCGGCATGCCACAGCGACACGACGCGCCGACAAATGACCCTGCTAAAATCGGACGAAGGGACACAACAAGAAGCTGTCCGAGGCTGGAGGACCGCAGCCTTGGCCGCGGCATCTGCAGCTTCGTTCCCAGGGATACCCCAGGAACCCACATAAAGCTAACCGGAGAACCGACGTCCACCAGCTGCTGAAGAGAGCGTTGGATCCGGTGTACGAAAGGGTGAACCGGGTACGGATCACTGAGGCTCTGGATGGCGCTCAGGGAATCTGAGCATATGACATAAGCAGAATGTCGGTGGCGGCAGATGTAAAGAACAGCCTGGTAGAGGGCAAAGAGCTCAGCTGTGAAGACCGAACAATGGCCATGGAGCCGGTATTGGAAACTTTGTGCCCCGACAATAAAGGAACACCCGACCCCGTCATTGGTCTTAAAGCCATCTGTATAAATGAAAGTCATGTTGATGAACTTCGAACGAAGTTCCAAAAAACGGGAGTGGTAGACCGAACCGGGGGTGACCTCTTTTGGGAGCGAGCTGAGGTCGAGGTGAACGCGGACCTGAGCCTGGAGCCAAGGTGGCGTGCGGCTCTCGCCCACTCGAAAGGTTGCAGGGAGTGAAAAATTAAGGTGTTGAAGGAGGCGACGAAAGCGAACTCCAGGGGGTAGCAAGGCAGAGACATACAACCCGTATTGAAGGTCAAGAGAGTCGTCAAAAAAGGAACGATAAGACGGATGGTCGGGCATTGACAGTAGCCGACAGGCATACCGACAAAGCAGTATATCGCGCCGGTAGGTGAGTGGCAATTCGCCAGCGGCAGCATGAAGACTCTCTACGGGACTGGTATAAAATGCTCCGATCACAAGTCGTAAACCCCGATGTTGTATGGAGTTGAGGCGGCGTAAGATGGATGGCCGTGCAGAGGAGTATACGAAGCTCCCATAATCCAGCTTGGAGCGGACGATCGACCGATATAGACGAAGTAGGACGGTTCAATCCGCTCCCCACGACATACCACTGAGAACACGGAGGACATTTAAAGAACGGGTACAACGGGCGGCCAAATATGACACATGTGGAGACCAGCTAAGTTTCCTGTCAAAGGTAAGGCCTAAAAATATGGTTGTCTCCACGATTGGGAGAGCAACGGGACCGAGTCGTAAGGACGGTGGGAGAAACTCTTTGTAGCGCCAGAAGTTAATACAGACCGTCTTCTCGGCAGAAAAACGGAAGCCATTGGCGACACTCCAGGAGTAAAGACGGTCAAGAGAACGCTGAAGACAGCGCTCCAGGACACGTGTACACTGCGCGCTGCAATAGATGGTAAAATCGTCCACGAAAAGGGAGCCTGATACATCAGCTGGTAGGCAATCCATTATTGGATTGATTGCGATGGCGAAGAGAGCGACGCTCAAAACTGAGCCCTGTGGCACCCCATTCTCCTGGCGAAAGGTGTCGGACAGGACAGAACCCACACGTACCCTGAACTGTCGATCCAATAAAAAGGAACAAATAAAAAGAGGGAGGCGACCGCGAAAGCCCCATGTATGCATGGTGCGGAGAATGCCCGCCCTCCAACAGGTGTCGTAAGCCTTCTCCAAATCAAAGAACACAGCCGCGGTAGGGCGCTTCCGCAAGAAGTTATTCATAATGAAGGTCGACAAGGTAACCAGATGGTCAACAGCAGAGCGGCGCCTTCGAAATCCACATTGTACATTGGTAAGTAGGCGTCGAGACTCGAGCAGCCAAACCAATCGAGAGTTAACCATTCGCTCCATCACTTTACAGACACAGCTGGTAAGCGAGATAGGTCGATAACTGGAAGGCAAGTGCTTGTCCTTCCCCGGCTTAGGAATCGGGACAACAATAGACTCGCGCCAGCATGCGGGAACATGTCCCTCAATCCAGATGCGATTGTATGTACGAAGAAGAAAACCTTTACCCGCAGGAGAAAGGTTCTTCAACATCTGAATATGAATAGAATCAGGCCCTGGAGCGGAGGACCGTGATCGGCCAAGTGCGGTTTCGAGTTCCCGCATGGTGAATGGTGCATTATAACTTTCACAATTCGAGGAGCGGAAGTCAGGTGGCCTAGCCTCCTCTGCCTGTTTGCGGGGGAGGAAGGCAGGGTGGTAATGAGCGGAGCTCGAAACCTCGGCGAAAAAGCGGCCGAAGGCATTGGAGACAGCCTCAGGGGCCACAAGGACTTCATTCGCGACCTTCAAGCCAGAGACTGGGGAGTGGACCTTAGTGCCAGATAGCCGGCGCAGGCTACCCCAGACAACAGAAGAAGGAGTAAAACTGTTGAAGGTGCTTGTGAAAGCAGCCCAGCTGGCTTTCTTGCTTTCTTTAATAATACGACGACACTGAGCACGTAATCGTTTATAATTAATACAATTTGCCACTGTAGGGTGGCGTTTAAAGGTGTGTAAAGCACGTCGACGAGCACGTAAAGCGTCTCTACATGCTGCGGTCCACCAGGGGACCGGTACGCGACGTGGAGAAGAAGTAGGGTGAGGGATGGAATATTCAGCAGCAGCGAGAATGACTTCCGTGAGGTGTGCGACCTGACGATCGCAGCTTGTGAAGGTTTGATCCTGAAAGGTCGCCCTGGAAGAGAAGAGCCCCCAGTCTGCCTTGGAGATGGTCCAACTAGAGGAGCACGGGGAGGGAGTATGCTGCAGGAGATGGATAACACACGGGAAGTGGTCACTCGAATATGTATCAGCAAGTGCATACCACTCAAACCGGCGTGCAAGTTGGGGAGTACAGATAGAGAGGTCTAAATGGGAATAGGTATGAGATGTGTCCGAAAGAAAAGTAGGGGCGCCAGTATTGAGGCAGACAAGATTGAGCTGGTTGAAAAGGTCTGCTAACAAGGAGCCCCTCGGGCAGGATGCTGGAGAGCCCCAAAGGGGATGGTGGGCATTGAAGTCTCCAGTTAACAAAAATGGTGCAGGTAGCTGAGCAATAAGTTGCATCATGTCTGCCCTGGTAACGGCAGATGACGATGGAGTGTAAACGGTACAAAAGGAAAACGTAAAGGTGGGGAGAGTAATGCGGATGGCAACTGCCTGCAGGCCGGTGTGCAACGTGATGGGATCGTAGTAAATATCATCCCGGACCAGCAACATAACCCCTCCATGAGCTGGGATTCCTACCATAGGGGGTAGGTCAAAACGCACAGAGGTGTAGTGTGCCAAGGCAATTTGATCGCATGGGCGTAGCTTCGTTTCCTGGAGGGCTACGACGAGCGGACGATGCAAGCGGAGCAGCAACTTCAAGTCCTCTCGGTTGGAGCGAATGCTGCGAATATTCCAGTTAATAAGTGCCATCGTAAGAAAAGGAAGATGAGAGAAGGGGTCACCGTGAAGGCCGCTTAGGGCCTGGCTTCGAGCGAGCACTGCCGCCGCTATCAGTAGGCGGACAGTCACCGTCCATGGGGTCGATAGGGTCATCGGCCATCTCGGGAGGATGGCCGGGAGGGGGAGCTTCCTCCGCCGGTGAACGGCCAGATGTTCGGCTACCAGCGGTGCGGCCAGGCGAAACGGATGACGGCCTGGGGCGGCAACCGCTGGGTGGCGCAGGAGAAGAAAGGCGCCGTGGCGGAGAAGGAGAACTGTGCTTCCTATGCGCCTTTTTAGAAGGACGTTTGGTGGAAGTACCGGTCGAAGGCTGGGAGGTCGAGGGACGGAGGAAGTCTGCACGGGATGGTTCCTTCTTGAAGGCCCGTGCATCTGACTTCGGGGTCTTCGACTTAGCAGAAGCTGAGGAAGTGGCTGGTGTCTGTGGGGTGATGGGAGGAAGAGGAGACGTCGACCGCGCGATCTTAGCACTGGCCGAACGGACGACCGTGGTGCTGAAGGTCAGATCGCATGTCTGGGTTGCTACCTCCTTGGTAGTCCGAGGAGAGGCGAGGACAGTGCTGTATTTCCCCGCTGGGAGCAGCGTGGGCTTCCTACTAGCCAATAGCTTGCGAGCAGCCGAGGTGGACACTTTCTCTTTGACCCGAATTTCTTGGATACAGCGTTCTTCCTTATAGACAGGACAGTCGCGGGAGGATACGGCATGGTCACCCTGACAGTTCACACAACGAGGAGACGGAGGTGGACATTCACCCTCATGGGCATCCCTGCCACAAGTGACACATTTAGCCGCATTGGAGCAAGACTGTCGAGTGTGATTGAAACGCTGACACTGGTAGCAGCGCGTAGGTGTCGGGACATAGGGGCGAACAGAAATAACCTCGTAGCCCGCCTTGATGCGCGATGGCAGCTTAACACTATCGAAGGTCAAGAAAAGTGTCCGGGTCGGTACAAGGTTATTGTTGACCTTTTTCATGACCCTATGGACAGCCGTCACGCCCTGCTCAGCGAGGAAAGATTGAAGCTCCTCGTCAGTCAATCCGTCGAGGGAGCTACTATAGACTACACCACGAGACAAATTCAAAGTTCGGTGGGCCTCCACCCGGACAGGGAACGTGTACAAGAGTGTGGCCCGAAGCAGTTTTTGTGCCTGAAAGGCATTCTCAGTTTCTAGTAATAAGGTACCGTTACGCAACCTGGTACAAGATTTGACAGATCCGGCTATGGCATCTACGCCCTTCTGAATAACGAAAGGGTTGACAGAGGAAAAATCCTTTCCGTCCTCAGATCGAGAAACTACGAGGAACTGTGGGGCAGGCGGTAGTACTTTTGTCACTGTTGGCTGGTCACGTTTCCGTTTTTGGGTCGAAGTCGAAAGCGATGGAGTAGAATCCATTGCGGAGGAATCCCCCATGATTGCCAGCGTCTCCGATGGCGCGCTCCTTCCTTGTGGGGACCCTCTCAGAGGGCACTCCCGCCTTAGGTGAATGTTTACACCTCAGGTCACACCTCCCGAGAAACAGACGGAGGGACCAATCGGCATGGTCAGAAGGTATCAGCTCAGGCAATCACCCCTCCCCGGGCCTGGCCTTTACCAGGGGGTACGCGCGTGCCTTACATGTCTACCCAGGGCGGGGACTTACGCGTTACCCCGTCACCGGCTACGCGTGCGAACGCGTGGGTCGGCCTTCAGACACGCACAGGGAGGAAGGAAGAAGAGGAAAAAGAAGAGAGGGAGAAAGAGGACAGACTGTCTCAAACGCCGAGGCGGAGACCAGAGAAGGCAAGGAGAAGATGGCAATGAGAAGAAGGCAATGAGGAAGCAAGGAGAAGAAGGCAATGAGAAGGCAAGGAGAAAAAGGCAATGAGAAGGCAAGGAGAAAAAGGCAATGAGAAGGCAAGGAGAAAAAGGCAATGAGAAGGCAAGGAGAAAAAGGCAATGAGAAGGCAAGGAGAAGTCAAGGGAAAGAGTAAGGAACACAGTGAGGTGGAGAAGAGCAAAGAAAGGAACCAACAAAAGGAAGGAAGAAACGAGAAGTGAAAAACCAAAAAGACCACGATTATAGGTCGTGAAACCGTCCGTCTCCGGACGCAGGCGCTAACTACCCCCGTGAGGGGGATGGACTCCTTTTAGTCGCCTCTTACGACAGGCAGGAATACCTCGGGCCTATTCTAATCCCCGGACCCGCAGGGGGAAAAAGGTCTGGGGGGGAACTATCAGAGCCCTTTGAAATTCGCACAGATGTCAGACAAGGCGATGGCCTCTCACCAAATCTGGTGTTAGATAAGGTCATAAAAGAATGGGAAACATCACAACAGGGGATAACCTTAGGAAACATACAGATTAAATGCCTGGCTTTTGCAGACGATTTGGTGATTGTCACAAAAGGTATAAAGGAAACAAAAGACGCTATTGAAAAACTGCACGAAATTGCTTCCAAAACTGGACTACAGATCTCTTACGAAAAGACACAGTTTATGAGCACAAAGAAACTCTCATCTCTGAACAAAACGGCAAACTTCAAATACCTCGGTGAAACACTACAAATGAGTGGACATAACAGAGACTCAAACGAAGAAAGAAAGAGTAAACTGGACAAGGCATACAAAGTAGTGTGGAATCATTACAACAAGAAGTCTATCTCACAAAAAGCCAAATTACGCCATTACGACATGATGGTGCTCCACGACGCACTATATGCAGCAGAGGCCACACTAATCCTAGGGCATACACGTATCAGACAATTAGAAAAAGTAGAACGGAAAATACTTAGGAAAATATTTGGCGCAACTAACAACAATGGAATATGGATCAAGAAACCTACAGAGGAACTGTACAAACATACGGAGACAATCACAGAAAAGATTAGAAAACACAGACTACAGTTCTATGGACACCTAAACAGAATGTCATCACACAGGCTGACCAAACAGATCTTTGACCGGGTAACCACTAGAAACAACAAATGGGTGGCAGAGATAGAAAACGGCCTGAACCAACTCAACATAACAGCAGACACAATAAATGACACAAAAAAAATTCAGAAACATCATTAAGAAAAGTAAACTACATGAGATACAATGTGACAAACGAACAGGCATAAAATGGACAGAAGAACGCGAGCAAGATCACAGCCAGAAGATGAAAGAAATATGGGCAACCAAAAAGGCAATCAAGTTGAAGCTGAAGACACGAAGCCGGCAAGAAGCATGGACAGAGGACCGGAAACAGAAACACAGCGAGCAAATGAGGGAAGTTTGGGCAGCAAGGAAGGCAGCAAAAGGAACTGGCGATGTATTTAGTCCAAATGCGCTCTTTAAGGGCAAAACAGCAATTATATATATATACACACACCTAAAAACAAAGATGATGTGACTTACCAAATGAAAGTGCTGGCAGGTCGACAGACACACAAACATACACACAAAATTCAAGCTTTCGCAACAAACTGTTGCCTCATCAGGAAAGAGGGAAGGAGAGGGAAAGACGAAAGGATGTGGGTTTTAAGGGAGAGGGTAAGGAGTCATTCCAGTCCCGGGAGCGGAAAGACTTACCTTAGGGGGAAAAAAGGACGGGTATACACTCGCACACACACACATATCCATCCACACATATACAGACACAAGCAGACATCCTTACCCTCTCCCTTAAAACCCACATCCTTTCGTCTTTCCCTCTCCTTCCCTCTTTCCTGATGAAGCCACTGTTTGTTTGCGAAAGCTTGAATTTTGTGTGTGTGTTTGTGTTTGTTTGTGTGTCTATCGACCTGCCAGCACTTTCATTTGGTAAGTCTCATCATCTTTGTTTATATTCCGGGATTGGAATGACTCCTTACCCTCTCCCTTAAAACCCATATCCTTTTGTCTTTCCTTCTCCTTCCCTCTTTCCTGACGAGGCAACCGTTGGTTGCGAAAGTTAGATTTTGTGTGTATGTTTGTGTTTGTTTGTGCGTCTATCGACCTGCCAGCGTTTTTGTTTGGTAAGTCTCATCATCTTTCTTTTTAAATATATATATATATATATAAAAAAAGATGATGTGACTTACCAAACGAAAGTGCTGGCACGTTGATAGACACACAAACATACACACAAAATTCTAGCTTTCGCAACCAACGGCTGCTTCGTCAGGAAAGAGGGAAGCAGAGGGAAAGATGAAAGGATGTGGGTTTTAAGGGAGAGAGTAAGGAGTCATTCCAATCCCGGGAGCGGAAAGACTTACCTTAGGGGGAAAACAGGACGGGTATACACTCGCGCACACACACACACACACACACACACACACACACACACACACACACACACACATCCATCCGCACATACGCAGACACAAGCAGACATTTGTAAAGGCAAAGAGTTTGGGCAGAGATGTCAGTCGAGGTGGAAGTACAGAGGAAAAGATGTTGTGGAAAGACAGGTGAGGTATGAGCGGCGGCAACTTGAAATTAGCAGAGGTTGAGGCCTGGTGGATAACGAGAAGAGAGGATATACTGAAGGGCAAGTTCCCATCTCCGGAGTTCTGACAGGTTGGTGTTAGTGGGAAGTATCCAGATAACCCGGACGGTGTAACACTGTGCCAAGATGGCTCGCCGTGCACCAAGGCATGTTTAGCCACAGGGTGATCCTCATTACCAACAAACACTATCTGCCTGTGTCCATTCATGTGAATGGACAGTTTGTAGCTGGTCATTCCCACATAGAAAACTTCACAGTGTAGGCAGGTCAGTTGGTAAATCACGTGGTTGCTTCCACACGTGGCTCTGCCTTTGATTGTGTACACCTTCCAGGCTACAGGACTGGAGTGCTTGGTGGTGGGAGGGTGCATGGGACAGGTTTTACACTGGGGGCAGTAAATCCCTTAAAACCCACATCCTTTCGTCTTTCCCTCTCCCTCCCTCTTTCCTGCTGAAGCAACCTTTGGTTGCGAAAGCTTGAATTTTGTGTGTGTGTTTGTGTTTGTTTGTGTGTCTATCGACCTGCCAGAACTTTCGTTTGGTAAGTCACATCATCTTTGTTTTTAGATATATTTTTCCCACGTGGAATGTTTCCCTCTATTATATTCATTTTATATATATATGCGTCTAACGACCTGCCAGCGCTTTTGTTTGGTAAGTCTCATCATCTTTGTTATATATATATATATATATATATATATATATATATATATATATATATATATATATATATATATAGAGGGAAACATTCCACGTGGGAAAAATATATTTAAAAAGAAAGATGATGAGACTTACCACACAAAAGCGCTGGCAGGTCGATAGACACACAAACAAACACAAACATACACACAAAATCTAGCTTTCGCAACCAACGGTTGCCTCGTCAGGAAAGAGGGAAGGAGAAGGAAAGACAAAAGGATATGGGTTTTAAGGGAGAGGGTAAGGAGTCATTCCAATCCCGGGAGCGGAAAGACTTACCTTAGGGGGAAAAAAGGACAGGTATACACTCGCACACACACACATATCCATCCACACATACAAGACACAAGCAGACATTTGTAAAGGCAAAGAGTTTGAGCAGAGATGTCAGTCGGGACGGAAGTACAGAGGCAAAGATGATGTTGAAAGACAGGTGAGGTATGAGCGGCGGCAGATTGAAATTAGGAATTAGCGGAGATTGAGGCCTGGCGGATAGCGAGAAGAGAGGATATGCTGAAGGGCAAGTTCCCATCTCCGCAGTTCTGACAGGTTGGTGTTAGTGGGAAGTATCCAGATAACCCGGACGGTGTAACACTGTGCCAAGATGTGCTGGCCGTGCACCAAGGCATGTTTAGCCACAGGGTGATCCTCATTACCAACAAACACTGTCTGCCTGTGTCCATTCATGCGAATGGACAGTTTGTTGCTGGTCATTCCCACATAGAACGCTTCACAGTGTAGGCAGGTCAGTTGGTAAATCACGTGGGTGCTTTCACACGTGGCTCTGCCTTTGATCGTGTACACCTTCCGGGTTACAGGACTGGAATAGGTGGTGGTGGGAGGGTGCATGGGACTGGTTTTACACCGGGGACGGTTACAGGGGTAGGAGCCAGAGGGTAGGGAAGGTGGTTTGGGGATTTCATAGGGATGAACTAAGAGGTTACGAAGGTTGGGTGGACGGCGGAAAGACACTCTTGGTGGAGTGGGGAGGATTTCATGAAGGATGGATCTCATTTCAGGGCAGGATTTGACGAAGTCGTATCCCTGCTGGAGAGCCACATTCAGAATCTGATCCAGTCCCGGAAAGTATCCTGTCACAAGTGGGGCACTTTTGGGGTTCTTCTGTGGAGGGTTCCGGGTTTGAGGAGATGAGGAAGTGGCTCTGGTTATTTGCTTCTGTACCAGGTCGGGAGGGTAGTTACAGGATGCAAAAGCTGTTTTCAGGTTGTTGGTGTAATGGTTCAAGGATTCCGGACTGGAGCAAATTCGTTTGCCACGAAGACCTAGGCTGTAGGGAAGGGACCGTTTGATGTGGAATGGGTGGCAGCTGTCATAATGGAGGTACTGTTGCTTGTTGGTGGGTTTGATGTGGACGGACGTGTGAAGCTGGCCATTGGACAGGTGGAGGTCAACGTCAAGGAAAGTGGCATGGGATTTAGAGTAGGACCAGGTGAATCCGATGGAACCAAAGGAGTTGAGGTTGGAGAGGAAATTCTGGAGTTCTTCTTCACTGTGAGACCAGATCAAGAAAATGTCATCAATAAATCTGTACCAAACTTTGGGTTGGCAGGCCTGGGTAACCAAGAAGGCTTCCTCTAAGCGACCCATGAATAGGTTGGCGTACGAGTGGGCCATCCTGGTACCCATGGCTGTTCCCTTTAATTGTTGGTATGTCTGGCCTTCAAAAGTGAAGAAGTTGTGGGTCAGGATGAAGCTGGCTAAGGTAATGAGGAAAGAGGTTTTAGGTAGGGCGGCAGGTGATCGGTATGAAAGGAAGTGCTCCATCGCAGCGAGGCCCTGGACATGCGGAATATTTGTGTATAAGGAAGTGGCATCAATGGTTACAAGGATGGTTTCCGGGGGTAACAGACTGGGTAGGGATTCCAGGCGTTCGAGAAAGTGGTTGGTGTCTTTGATGAAGGATGGGAGACTGCATGTAATGGGTTGAAGGTGTTGATCTACGTAGGCAGAGATGCGTTCTGTGGGGGCTTGGTAACCAGCTACAATGGGACGGCCGGGATGATTGGGTTTGTGAATTTTGGGAAGAAGGTAGAAGGTAGGGGTGCGGGGTGTTGGTGGGGTCAGGAGGTTGATGGAGTCAGGTGAAAGGTTTTGTAGGGGGCCTAAGGTTCTGAGGATTCCTTGAAGCTCCGCCTGGACTTCAGGAATGGGATTACCATGGCACACTTTGTAAGTGGTGTTGTCTGAAAGCTGACAGTCCCTCAGCTACATACTCCCGACGATCAAGTACCACAGTCGTGGAACCCTTGTCCGCCGGAAGAATGACGATGGATTGGTCAGCCTTCAGATCACGCATAGCTTGGGCTTCAGCAGTGGTGATGTTGGGAGTAGGATTAAGGTTGTTTAAGAAGGATTGAGAGGCAAGGCTGGAAGTCAGAAATTCCTGGAAGGTTAGGAGAGGGTGATTTTGAGGAAGAGGAGGTGGGTCCCGCTGTGACGGAGGACGGAACTGTTCCAGGCATGGTTCAATTTGGATAGTATCTTGGGGAGTTGGATCATTAGGAGTAGGATTAGGATCATTTTTCTTCGTGGCAAAGTGATATTTCCAGCAGAGAGTACGGGTGTAGGACAGTAAATCTTTGACAAGGGCTGTTTGGTTAAATCTGGGAGTGGGGCTGAAGGTGAGGCCTTTGGATAGGACAGAGGTTTCGGATTGGGAGAGAGGTTTGGAGGAGAGGTTAACTACTGAATTGGGGTGTTGTGGTTCCAGATTGTGTTGATTGGAATTTTGAGGTTTTGGAGGGAGTGGAGCTGGAAGTGGGAGATTGAGTAGATGGGAGAGACTGGGTTTGTGTGCAATGAGAGGAGGTTGAGGTTTGCTGGAAAGGTTGTGAAGGGTGAGTGAGTTGCCTTTCCGGAGGTGGGAAACCAGGAGATTGGATAGTTTTTTAAGGTGGAGGGTGGCATGCTCTTCTAATTTGCGGTTGGCCTGTAGGAGGATGCTCTGAACAACCGGTGTGGATGTGGGAGAGGAAAGATTGAGGACTTTTATTAGGGACAGGAGTTGATGGGTGTGTTGATTGGCTGAGTGGATGTGTAGGTGAAGGATTAGGTGGGTGAGGGCAATGGATTGTTCGGTTTGGAACTGGTATAGGGACTGATGGAAAGAAGGGTTGCAGCCAGAGATGGGAACTTTAAGTGTGAGGCCTTTGGGGGTGATGCCAAATGTCAGACAAGCCTGAGAAAATAAAATATGGGAGTGTAATCTGGCTAGGGCGAAGGCATGTTTGCGGAGGGAATGTAAATAAAACTTAATGGGGTCGTTGTGGAGGTGTTGTGAGGGTGACATGGTACTAGAAGGTGGAAAGTGGAACACGAGGCTGAAATGAAAATGAAAATAAATATAAAAATATATGGGGAGAGATAAAGGTAAAACTAGAAAGCAAATGGAGATCTGGT
Source organism: Schistocerca cancellata (assembly GCF_023864275.1). Taxonomy (NCBI): domain Eukaryota; kingdom Metazoa; phylum Arthropoda; class Insecta; order Orthoptera; family Acrididae; genus Schistocerca; species Schistocerca cancellata. The sequence goes on along the minus strand of NC_064634.1, from coordinate 460,131,771 downwards.
GTGAAAAAAGGCGAAAAAGGGTTGGTTAGAGCTGGGCTATGTTGATCCTGTGGTGAACTTGTGTAGGTAGATAATGATGTGCATAAAGGTTAGTGCCGCCAAAACACGTTAAAGGGTGGAGAAATACGGGAAAATTTCGAAAAAACTACGTGAGGATGTATTAAAAGGGTGGTTTGGTGGTGGCAGATTATGGGAATGAAGCTAACAATTGTCTGATGAAGAAATAATGACGTTAAAACCTGTGGGAAGCGGCTAAAAATGATCGATGATGTGAGAAAAACGGAACTGGAAATAAAGCAAAATATATTAAAACTAGCCGAAAAGGTTGTTTAATAGCTGAAAGGAACTGTTTGTGAACTGGAAACGGTGGATTTTATAGCAGCGGTAGTGTTGAAAGCGGAAAAAAAAAAATTTGGTTATGGCTTGGAAGTGGGTTACGTATTATTACGTATTATTGAGTATATATCGGCAGGATAAAATTGTATACTGGATTACGGTAAAAAAAAGGAGAAGGTGAATAGAAAGTAAAACTGCTGGCAAAAACAGAAGGAGGAAATAAGATGACAGAAAAGACTACGAAATGTAACAGTGACAATAACAATAATAAACGTGATTGTTGGGTTCAAATTAATGATATGAATATAATAGAGGGAAACATTCCACGTGGGAAAAATATATTTAAAAAGAAAGATGATGAGACTTAACCAAACAAAAGCGCTGGCAGGTCGATAGACACACAAACATACACACAAAATCTAGCTTTCGCAACCAACGGTTGCCTCGTCAGGAAAGAGGGAAGGAGAAGGAAAGACAAAAGGATATGGGTTTTAAGGGAGAGGGTAAGGAAAGCTAGATTTTGTGTGTATGTTTGTGTGTCTATCGACCTGCCAGCGCTTTTGTTTGGTTAACTGACCTGCCTACACTGTGAAGCGTTCTATGTGGGAATGACCAGCAACAAACTGTCCATTCGCATGAATGGACACAGGCAGACAGTGTTTGTTGGTAATGAGGATCACCCTGTGGCTAAACATGCCTTGGTGCACGGCCAGCACATCTTGGCACAGTGTTACACCGTCCGGGTTATCTGGATACTTCCCACTAACACCAACCTGTCAGAACTCCGGAGATGGGAACTTGCCCTTCAGCATATCCTCTCTTCTCGCTATCCGCCAGGTCTCAATCTCCGCTAATTCCTAATTTCAATCTGCCGCCGCTCATACCTCACCTGTCTTTCAACATCATCTTTGCCTCTGTACTTCCGTCCCGACTGACATCTCTGCTCAAACTCTTTGCCTTTACAAATGTCTGCTTGTGTCTTGTATGTGTGGGTGGATATGTGTGTTTGTGCGAGTGTATACCTGTCCTTTTTTCCCCCTAAGGTAAGTCTTTCCGCTCCCGGGATGGAATGACTCCTTACCCTCTCCCTTAAAACCCATATCCTTTTGTCTTTCCTTCTCCTTCCCTCCTTCCTGACGAGGCAACCGTTGGTTGCGAAAGCTAGATTTTATGTGTATGTTTGTGTGTCTATCGACCTGCCAGCGCTTTTGTTTGGTTAAGTCTCATCATCTTTCTTTTTAAATATATTTTTCCCACGTGGAATGTTTCCCTCTATTATATTCATATCATTAATTTGAACCCAACAATCACGTTTGTTATTGTTATTGTCACTGTTACATTTCGTAGTCTTTTCTGTCATCTTATTTCCTCCTTCTGTTTTTGCCAGCAGTTTTACTTTCTATTCACCTTCTCCTTTTTTTACCGTAATCCAGTATACAATTTTATCCTGCCGATATATACTCAATAATACGTAATAATACGTAACCCACTTCCAAGCCATAACCAAATTTTTTTTTTTCCGCTTTCAACACTACCGCTGCTATAAAATCCACCGTTTCCAGTTCACAAACAGTTCCTTTCAGCTATTAAACAACCTTTTCGGCTAGTTTTAATATATTTTGCTTTATTTCCAGTTCCGTTTTTCTCACATCATCGATCATTTTTAGCCGCTTCCCACAGGTTTTAACGTCATTATTTCTTCATCAGACAATTGTTAGCTTCATTCCCATAATCTGCCACCACCAAACCACCCTTTTAATACATCCTCACGTAGTTTTTTCGAAATTTTCCCGTATTTCTCCACCCTTTAACGTGTTTTGGCGGCACTAACCTTTATGCACATCATTATCTACCTACACAAGTTCACCACAGGATCAACATAGCCCAGCTCTAACCAACCCTTTTTCGCCTTTTTTCACACCAGATCTCCATTTGCTTTCTAGTTTTACCTTTATCTCTCCCCATATATTTTTATATTTATTTTCATTTTCATTTCAGCCTCGTGTTCCACTTTCCACCTTCTAGTACCATGTCACCCTCACAACACCTCCACAACGACCCCAGTAAGTTTTATTTACATTCCCTCCGCAAACATGCCTTCGCCCTAGCCAGATTACACTCCCATATTTTATTTTCTCAGGCTTGTCTGACATTTGGCATCACCCCCAAAGGCCTCACACTTAAAGTTCCCATCTCTGGCTGCAACCCTTCTTTCCATCAGTCCCTATACCAGTTCCAAACCGAACAATCCATTGCCCTCACCCACCTAATCCTTCACCTACACATCCACTCAGCCAATCAACACACCCATCAACTCCTGTCCCTAATAAAAGTCCTCAATCTTTCCTCTCCCACATCCACACCGGTTGTTCAGAGCATCCTCCTACAGGCCAACCGCAAATTAGAAAAGCATGCCACCCTCCACCTTAAAAAACTATCCAATCTCCTGGTTTCCCACCTCCGGAAAGGCAACTCACTCACCCTTCACAACCTTTCCAGCAAACCTCAACCTCCTCTCATTGCACACAAACCCAGTCTCTCCCATCTACTCAATCTCCCACTTCCAGCTCCACTCCCTCCAAAACCTCAAAATTCCAATCAACACAATCTGGAACCACAACACCCCAATTCAGTAGTTAACCTCTCCTCCAAACCTCTCTCCCAATCCGAAACCTCTGTCCTATCCAAAGGCCTCACCTTCAGCCCCACTCCCAGATTTAACCAAACAGCCCTTGTCAAAGATTTACTGTCCTACACCCGTACTCTCTGCTGGAAATATCACTTTGCCACGAAGAAAAATGATCCTAATCCTACTCCTAATGATCCAACTCCCCAAGATACTATCCAAATTGAACCATGCCTGGAACAGTTCCGTCCTCCGTCACAGCGGGACCCACCTCCTCTTCCTCAAAATCACCCTCTCCTAACCTTCCAGGAATTTCTGACTTCCAGCCTTGCCTCTCAATCCTTCTTAAACAACCTTAATCCTACTCCCAACATCACCACTGCTGAAGCCCAAGCTATGCGTGATCTGAAGGCTGACCAATCCATCGTCATTCTTCCGGCGGACAAGGGTTCCACGACTGTGGTACTTGATCGTCGGGAGTATGTAGCTGAGGGACTGCGTCAGCTTTCAGACAACACCACTTACAAATTGTGCCATGGTAATCCCATTCCTGATGTCCAGGCGGAGCTTCAAGGAATCCTCAGAACCTTAGGCCCCCTACAAAACCTTTCACCTGACTCCATCAACCTCCTGACCCCACCAACACCCCGCACCCCTACCTTCTACCTTCTTCCCAAAATTCACAAACCCAATCATCCCGGCCGTCCCATTGTAGCTGGTTACCAAGCCCCCACAGAACGCATCTCTGCCTACGTAGATCAACACCTTCAACCCATTACATGCAGTCTCCCATCCTTCATCAAAGACACCAACCACTTTCTCGAACGCCTGGAATCCATACCCAGTCTGTTACCCCCGGAAACCATCCTTGTAACCATTGATGCCACTTCCTTATACACAAATATTCCGCATGTCCAGGGCCTCGCTGCGATGGAGCACTTCCTTTCATGCCGATCACCTGCCGCCCTACCTAAAACCTCTTTCCTCATTACCTTAGCCAGCTTCATCCTGACCCACAACTTCTTCACTTTTGAAGGCCAGACATACCAACAATTAAAGGGAACAGCCATGGGTACCAGGATGGCCCACTCGTACGCCAACCTATTCATGGGTCGCTTAGAGGAAGCCTTCTTGGTTACCCAGGCCTGCCAACCCAAAGTTTGGTACAGATTTATTGATGACATTTTCATGATCTGGTCTCACAGTGAAGAAGAACTCCAGAATTTCCTCTCCAACCTCAACTCCTTTGGTTCCATCGGATTCACCTGGTCCTACTCTAAATCCCATGCCACTTTCCTTGACGTTGACCTCCACCTGTCCAATGGCCAGCTTCACACGTCCGTCCACATCAAACCCACCAACAAGCAACAGTACCTCCATTATGACAGCTGCCACCCATTCCACATCAAACGGTCCCTTCCCTACAGCCTAGGTCTTCGTGGCAAATGAATCTGCTCCAGTCCAGAATCCTTGAACCATTACACCAACAACCTGAAAACAGCTTTTGCATCCCGTAACTACCCTCCCGACCTGGTACAGAAGCAAATAACCAAGGCCACTTCCTCATCTCCTCAAACCCGGAACCCTCCACAGAAGAACCCCAAAAGTGCCCCACTTGTGACAGGATACTTTCCGGGACTGGATCAGATTCTGAATGTGGCTCTCCAGCAGGGATACGACTTCCTCAAATCCTGCCCTGAAATGAGATCCATCCTTCATGAAATCCTCCCCACTCCACCAAGAGTGTCTTTCCGCCGTCCACCCAACCTTCATAACCTCTTAGTTCATCCCTATGAAATCCCCAAACCACCTTCCCTACCCTCTGGCTCCTACCCCTGTAACCGTCCCCGGTGTAAAACCTGTCCCATGCACCCTCCCACCACCACCTATTCCAGTCCTGTAACCCGGAAGGTGTACACGATCAAAGGCAGAGCCACGTGTGAAAGCACCCACGTGATTTACCAACTGACCTGCCTACACTGTGAAGCGTTCTATGTGGGAATGACCAGCAACAAACTGTCCATTCGCATGAATGGACACAGGCAGACAGTGTTTGTTGGTAATGAGGATCACCCTGTGGCTAAACATGCCTTGGTGCACGGCCAGCACATCTTGGCACAGTGTTACACCGTCCGGGTTATCTGGATACTTCCCACTAACACCAACCTGTCAGAACTCCGGAGATGGGAACTTGCCCTTCAGCATATCCTCTCTTCTCGCTATCCGCCAGGCCTCAATCTCCGCTAATTCCTAATTTCAATCTGCCGCCGCTCATACCTCACCTGTCTTTCAACATCATCTTTGCCTCTGTACTTCCGTCCCGACTGACATCTCTGCTCAAACTCTTTGCCTTTACAAATGTCTGCTTGTGTCTTGTATGTTTTTTTTTTTTTTTTTGTGGTTTTAGGGCGCACAACTTCAATGGTCATTAGCGCCCTGACTACTCTAAAAATGCACCGCGAGGCACAAGTGGACAACAATTAAAAGGGAAAACACGCTAAAAGAGACTGAGAGGCATAGGATTAAAAAACAACATCAAATGTCCTTAGCGAGGTTTGTCAAATTGATAAAACAAAGAACACGAGCAGCTGCTCGTGGGTCATCCGCTAAAATGGCATCGAAGGTATTAGGCAGGTTAAGATCGAGGCGCAGTGTGTTAAGATCTGGACAAGACATTAAAATGTGTCTAACCGTCAGCAAGTGCCCACATGGGCAGAACGGCGCCGGCGCAGCCGTCAGCACATGGCGATGGCTGAACCGGCAGTGTCCAATCCTTAACCTTGCTAAAACGACCTCCTCCCGCCGAGAAGGGCGTGAGGAGGACGTCCAAGCCACTGGAAGAGGTTTTAAGGCCCGAAGCTTGTTGTTGGTAAGTGCAGCCCAATCGGCATGCCACAGCGACACAACGCGCCGACAAATGACCCTGCTAAAATCGGACGAAGGGACACAACAAGAAGCTGTCCGAGGCTGGAGGACCGCAGCCTTGGCCGCGGCATCTGCAGCTTCGTTCCCAGGGATACCGACATGGCCAGGAACCCACATAAAGCTAACCGGCGGACCGACGTCCACCAGCCGCTGAAGAGAGCGTTGGATCCGGTGCACGAAAGGGTGAACCGGGTACGGATCACTGAGGCTCAGGATGGCGCTCAGGGAATCTGAGCAGATGACATAAGCAGAATGTCGGTGGCGGCAGATGTAAAGAACAGCCTGGTAGAGGGCAAAGAGCTCAGCTGTGAAGACCGAACAATGATCATGGAGCCGGTATTGGAAACTTTGTGCCCCGACTATAAAGGAGCACCCGACCCCGTCATTGGTCTTAGAGCCATCTGTATAAATGAAAGTCATGTTGATGAACTTCGAACGAAGTTCCAAAAAACGGGAGTGGTAGACCGAACTGGGGGTGACCTCTTTTGGGAGCGAGCTGAGGTCAAGGTGAACGCGGACCTGAGCCTGGAGCCAAGGTGGCGTGTGGCTCTCGCCCACTCGAAAGGTTGCAGGGAGTGAAAAATTAAGGTGTTGAAGGAGGCGACGAAAGCGAACTCCAGGGGGTAGCAGGGCAGAGACATACAACCTATATTGACGGTCAAGAGAGTCGTCAAAAAAGGAACGATAAGACGGATGGTCGGGCATTGACAGTAGCCGACAGGCATACCGACAAAGCAGTATATCGCGCCGGTAAGTGAGTGGCAATTCGCCAGCGTCAGCATGAAGACTCTCTACGGGACTGGTATAAAATGCTCTGATCGCAAGTCGTAAACCCCGATGTTGTATGGAGTTGAGGCGGCGTAAGATGGATGGCCGTGCAGAGGAGTATACGAAGCTCCCATAATCCAGCTTGGAGCGGACGATCGACCGATATAGACGAAGTAGGACGGTTCGATCCGCACCCCACGACATACCACTGAGAACACGGAGGACATTTAAAGAACGGGTACAACGGGCGGCCAAATATGACACATGTGGAGACCAGCTAAGTTTCCTGTCAAAGGTAAGGCCTAAAAATTTGGTTGTCTCCACGATTGGGAGAGCAACGGGACCAAGTCGTAAGGACGGTGGGAGAAACTCTTTGTAGCGCCAGAAGTTAATACAGACCGTCTTCTCGGCAGAAAAACGGAAGCCATTGGCGACACTCCAGGAGTAAAGACGGTCAAGAGAACGCTGAAGACAGCGCTCCAGGACACGTGTACGCTGCGCGCTGCAATAGATGGTAAAATCGTCCACAAAAAGGGAGCCTGATACATCAGCTGGGAGGCAATCCATTATTGGATTGATCGCGATGGCGAACAGAGCGACGCTCAAAACTGAGCCCTGTGGCACCCCATTCTCCTGGCGAAAGGTGTCGGACAGGACAGAACCCACACGTACCCTGAACTGTCGATCCATTAAAAAGGAACGAATAAAAAGAGGGAGGCGACCGCGAAGGCCCCATGTATGCATGGTGCGGAGAATGCCTGCCCTCCAACAGGTGTCGTAAGCCTTCTCCAAATCAAAGAACACAGCCGCGGTCGGGCGCTTCCGCAAGAAGTTATTCATAATGAAGGTCGACAAGGTAACCAGATGGTCAACAGCAGAGCGGCGCCTACGAAATCCACATTGGACATTGGTAAGTAGGCGTCGAGACTCAAGCAGCCAAACCAATCGAGAGTTAACCATTCGCTCCATCACTTTACAGACACAGCTGGTAAGTGAGATAGGTCGATAACTGGAAGGCAAGTGCTTGTCCTTCCCCGGCTTAGGAATCGGGACAACAATAGACTCGCGCCAGCATGCGGGAACATGTCCCTCAATCCAGATGCGATTGTATGTACGAAGAAGAAAACCTTTACCCGCAGGAGAAAGGTTCTTCAGCATCTGAACATGAATAGAATCAGGCCCTGGAGCGGAGGACCGTGATCGGCCAAGTGCGGTTTCGAGTTCCCGCATGGTGAATGGGGCATTATAACTTTCACAATTCGAGGAGCAAAAGTCAGGTGGCCTAGCCTCCTCTGCCTGTTTGCGGGGGAGGAAGGCAGGGTGGTAATGAGCGGAGCTCGAAACCTCGGCGAAAAAGCGGCCGAAGGCATTGGAGACAGCCTCAGGGGCCACAAGGACTTCATTCGCGACCTTCAAGCCAGAAACTGGGGAGTGGACCTTAGTGCCTGATAGCCGGCGCAGGCTACCCCAGACAACAGAAGAAGGGGTAAAACTGTTGAAGGTGCTTGTGAAAGCAGCCCAGCTGGCTTTCTTGCTTTCGTTAATAATACGACGACACTGAGCACGTAATCGTTTATAATTAATACAATTCGCCACTGTAGGGTGGCGTTTAAAGGTGCGTAAAGCACGTCGACGAGCACGTAAAGCGTCTCTACATGCTGCGGTCCACCAGGGGACCGGTACGCGACGTGGAGAAGAAGTAGGGTGAGGGATGGAATATTCAGCAGCAGCGAGAATGACTTCCGTGAGGTGTGCGACCTGACGATCGCAGCTTGTGAAGGTTTGATCCTGAAAGGTCGCCCTGGAAGAAAAGAGCCCCCAGTCGGCCTTGGAGATGGTCCAACTAGAGGAGCACGGAGAGGGAGTATGCTGCAGGAGATGGATAACACACGGGAAGTGGTCGCTCGAATATGTATCAGCAAGTGCATACCACTCAAACCGGCGTGCAAGTTGGGGAGTACATATAGAGAGGTCTAAATGGGAATAGGTATGAGATGTGTCCGAAAGAAAAGTAGGGGCGCCAGTATGAAGGCAGACAAGATTGAGCTGGTTGAAAAGGTCTGCTAACAAGGAGCCCCTCGGGCAGGAGGCTGGAGAACCCCAAAGGGGATGGTGGGCATTGAAGTCTCCAGTTAACAAAAACGGTGCAGGTAGCTGAGCAATAAGTTGCATCATGTCTGCCCTGGTAACGGCAGATGACGAGGGAGTGTAAACGGTACAAAAGGAAAACGTAAAAGTGGGGAGAGTAATGCGGATGGCGACTGCCTGCAGGCCGGTGTGCAATGTGATGGGATCGTAGTAAATATCATCCCGGACCAGCAACATAACCCCTCCATGAGCTGGGATTCCTACCATAGGGGGTAGGTCAAAACGCACAGAGGTGTAGTGTGCCAAGGCAATGTGATCGCATGGGCGTAGCTTCGTTTCCTGGAGGGCTACGACGAGCGGACGATGCAAGCGGAGCAGCAACTTCAAGTCCTCTCGGTTGGAGCGAATGCTGCGAATATTCCAGTGAATAAGTGCCATCGTAAGAAAAGGAAGATGAGAGAAGGGGTCACCTCGAAGGCCGCTTAGGGCCTGGCTTCGAGCGAGCACTGCCGCCGCTATCAGTAGGCGGACAGTCATCGTCCATGGGGTCTATAGGGTCATCGGCCATCTCGGGAGGATGGCCGGGAGGGGGAGCTTCCTCCGCCGGTGAACGGCCAGATGTACGGCTACCGGCGGTGCGGCCAGGCGAAACGGATGACGGCCTGGGGCGGCAACCGCTGGGTGGCGCAGGAGAAGAGATGCGCCGTGGCGGAGAAGGAGAACTGTGCTTCCTATGCGCCTTTTTGGAAGGACGTTTGGTGGAAGTACCGGTCGAAGGCTGGGAGGTCGAGGGACGGAGGAAGTCTGCACGGGATGGTTCCTTCTTGAAGGACCGTGCATCTGACTTCGGGGTCTTCGACTTAGCAGAAGCTGAGGAAGTGGCTGGTGTCTGTGGGGTGATGGGAGGAAGAGGAGACGTCGACCGCGCGATCTTAGCACTGGCCGAACGGACGACCGTGGTGCTGAAGGTCAGATCGCATGTCTGGGTTGCGACCTCCCGGGTAGTCCGAGGAGAGGCGAGGACAGTACTATATTTCCCCGCTGGGAGCAGCGTGGGCTTCCTACTAGCCAATAGCTTGCGAGCAGCCGAGGTGGACACTTTCTCTTTGACACGAATTTCTTGGATGCAACGTTCGTCCTTATAGACAGGACAGTCGCGGGAGGATGCGGCATGGTCACCCTGACAGTTCACACAATGAGGAGACGGAGGTGGACAGTCACCCTCATGGGCATCCCTGCCACAAGTGACACATTTAGCCGCATTGGAACAAGACTGTCGAGTGTGATTGAAACGCTGACACTGGTAGCAGCGCGTAGGTGTCGGGACATAGGGGCGAACAGAAATAACCTCGTAGCCCGCCTTGATGCGCGATGGCAGCTTAACACTATCGAAGGTCAAGAAGAGTGTCCGGGTCGGTACAAGGTCGTTGTTGACCTTTTTCATGACCCGATGGACAGCCGTCACGCCCTGCTCAGCGAGGAAAGATTGAAGCTCCTCGTCAGTCAATCCGTCGAGGGAGCTAGTATACACTACACCACGAGACGAATTCAAAGTACGGTGGGCCTCCACCCGGACAGGGAACGTGTACAGGAGGGTGGCCCGAAGCAGTTTTTGTGCCTGAAAGGCACTCGCAGTTTCTAGTAATAAGGTGCCGTTACGCAACCTGGTACAAGATTTGACAGATCCGGCTATGGCATCAACGCCCTTCTGAATAACAAAAGGGTTGACAGAGGAAAAATCCTTTCCGTCCTCAGTGCGAGAAACTACGAGGAACTGTGGGGCAGGCGGTAGTACTTTTGTCACTGTTGGCTGGTCACGTTTCCGTTTTTGGGTCGAAGTCGAAAGCGATGGAGTAGAATCCATTGCGGAGGAATCCCCCATGATTGCCAGCGTCTCCGATGGCGCGCTCCTTCCTTGTGGGGACCCTCTCAGAGGGCACTCCCGCCTTAGGTGAATGTTTACACCTCAGGTCACACCTCCCGAGAAACAGACGGAGGGACCAATCGGCATGGTCAGAAGGTATCAGCTCAGGCAATCACCCCTCCCCGGGCCTGGCCTTTACCAGGGGGTACGCGCGTGCCTTACATGTCTACCCAGGGCGGGGACTTACGCGTTACCCCGTCACCGGCTACGCGTGCGAACGCGTGGGTCGGCCTTCAGACACACACAGGGAGGAAGGAAGAAGAGGAAAAAGAAGAGAGAGAGGGAGAAAGAGAACAGACTGTCTCAAACGCCGAGGCGGAGACCAGAGAAGGCAAGGAGAAGAAGGCAATGAGAAGAAGGCAATGAGAAGGCAAGGAGAAAAAGGCAATGAGAAGGCAAGGAGAAAAAGGCAATGAGAAGGCAAGGAGAAAAAGGCAATGAGAAGGCAAGGAGAAAAAGGCAATGAGAAGGCAAGGAGAAAAAGGCAATGAGAAGGCAAGGAGAAAAAGGCAATGAGAAGGCAAGGAGAAAAAGGCAATGAGAAGGCAAGGAGAAAAAGGCAATGAGAAGGCAAGGAGAAAAAGGCAATGAGAAGGCAAGGAGAAAAAGGCAATGAGAAGGCAAGGAGAAAAAGGCAATGAGAAGGCAAGGAGAAGTCAAGGGAAAGAGTAAGGAAGACAGTGAGGTGGAGAAGAGCAAAGAAAGGGACCAACAAAAGGAAGGAAGAAACGAGAAGTTTAAAACCAAAAAGACCACGATTATAGATCGTGAAACCGTCCGTCTCCGGACGCAGGCGCTAACTACCCCCGTGAGGGGGATGGACTCCTTTTAGTCGCCTCTTACGACAGGCAGGAATACCTCGGGCCTATTCTAATCCCCGGACCCGCAGGGGGGGTGTCTTGTATGTGTGGATGGATATGTGTGTGTGTGCGAGTGTATACCTGTCCTTTTTTCCCCCTAAGGTAAGTCTTTCCGCTCCCGGGATTGGAATGACTCCTTACCCTCTCCCTTAAAACCCATATCCTTTTGTCTTTCCTTCTCCTTCCCTCTTTCCTGACGAGGCAACCGTTGGTTGCGAAAGCTAGATTTTGTGTGTATGTTTGTGTTTGTTTGTGTGTCTATCGACCTGCCAGCGCTTTTGTTTGGTAAGTCTCATCATCTTTCTTTTTAAATATATTTTTCCCACGTGGAATGTTTCCCTCTATTATATTCATATCATTAATTTCAACCCAACAATCACGTTTGTTATTGTTATTGTTATAGTCACTGTTACATTTCGTAGTCTTTTCTGTCATCTTATTTCCTCCTTCTGTTTTTGCCAGCAGTTTTACTATTATACACACACACACACACACACACACACACACACACACACACACACACACACAGATATCCATCCGCACATACACAGACACAAGCAGAAATTTCCTGCTTGTGTCTGTGTATGTGCGGATGGATGTGTGTGTGTGTGTGTGTGTGTGTGTGTGTGTGTGTGTGTGTGTGTGTGTGTGTGTGCGCGCGAGTGTATACCTGTCCTTTTTTCCCCCTAAGGTAAGTCTTTCCGCTCCCGGGATTGGAATGACTCCTTACCCTCTCCCTTAAAACCCGCATCCTTTCATCTCTCCCTTTCCTTCCCTCTTTCCTGACGAAGCAACCGGGGGTTGCGAAAGCTCGAATTTTGTGTGTATGTTTGTGTTTGTTTGTGTGTCTATCGACCTGCCAGCGCTTTTGTTTGTGTGTGTGTGTGTGTGTGTGTGTGTGTGTGTGTGTGTTAATTCCAATTGTAAATATCTATATATTTGTTTAAGTATAGAGCAAGATTGAAGCATTTACTCAACATTTGTGTCAATTCCAATTGTAAATATCTATATATTTGTTTAAGTATAGAGCAAGATTGAAGCATTTACTCAACATACCATGTTCAGTTGTTTCTGTAACAAACGACCGAGATGGAAGGTTCAGTTCAAATGAATTTATCTAAGAACAACTGTCAATCAGCAAACTATTAAATTTAAGTTGGGTAAGATAACAAGAACAAAACATTTATATAGACTACACCTGAAACACAGTTCAAAGTAGGTAGAAAATGGGTATCTTGCAATATGAGACAGAGATGAGAGTCGCAGAATTTGAGTGAAAGAAGAAAACAAAGTCATTGCCAACAGAGATGTAATCTTTAATACAAGGTCTGGATGCTGTGATTAGTAAGTAAAATTACAATTGCAGGACGTTGAGCAAAATAATCATGGAAAGCATGCAGCTCAAAAAGTTAAAAATGAGATAAACTCAGACAAAGAGTCTGATGAATCAGACTGATAAGAACAGTGCTGTTAACAGAAAAGAAACTGTTTATGGCACCTCTTCGACAATTATGAAATTGTTCAACATGACTTTGCAATACTTGATGAAGAGATAACTACTGGAACAAAAGTAAAAAATGAAATGATGGTATCACACACACACACACACACACACACACACACACACACCGTGCTGCTTACAGTCCTGAGATATATCAGGCTTCTGACACAAACACATCCAAACCATTAGGCACCATCATCATCATAGCAGATACAAGAATGATGAAGCTGTAATCTGAAATTGTAAGGTGACTGTGAAATCAAAAAAAGTAAACTTAAATGTGAAACCATCACACTCTGCTTTCAATGCAACATTAGGGGTATAAATGGGACTGTTAAGAGTGAAATTCACATTCATGAAAAGGAGAAATTAGAACAGAATTTAATGGAAGCCTTCAGCTGAATTAAAAGACAGTGAAAGAAAAGGCAAACCCAACAGTTTCATACAGTGGTTGAATAATATTTCAAGCAAGAACTGAGAATTCAATGGGTTCATCTTCTTAATGTTCAAAAAATTCTTGTGAAATTAATGAGTAATAGCCTGTATTAACATATTATTAGCTAACTTTTCATTCTTTTTCATCTTTGCTTTAAGTTTGCTTATCTGATACAAGTGTTACAACAATTTTTGGCCAAATACTACTACTACTACTACTACTACTACTACTACTACTAATAATAATAATAATAATAATAATAATAATAACAAACTGTGGAAACATACCTTAGCCAAGTTATATTTAACAGTTCTTAGGCAACACTTCCTTCCACCAGTTACTGGGATAGTGGTACTTCTGTATCTCGATACCTTCACGTGGTACAGGCATGACGTACCCACCAAACTCCTTCTGAGGCAACGGAGGAGTGATCAGCCTTGGCGGGAAGCACTGCAGGGAGTCCATGCTCTCGCAGTCCGGTGGAAGGACCCTGCGCTTCCATCCCACTCTCCGGAGCATGTTTATCTGGACCACAAAGGAATGTAGTGTTCATAAATGAAAAGCGCATTTAATGTCTGAAGATGGCCTTGTAACTCGAAAACCGATTAACACAATACAGGTAACACTGTAGAACAAAAGCAAACTACTGCTCTTCATTTATTATAATGTTATTCTAGTAAGAACCGACAGAAGATTCAGTTAACATGAATGTAGTGTTAACTTAGAACAGAAATTTAATAACATAGGTCCCCTACCATGGTGACATCTGCAACACAAACACTGAACAGCAATACATAAGATCACAAAAAGGTATACAATGAATGTTCTAACAGATCTACAGTTAAAATATAATGCAAAAATGTCACATAAAAACCATCAAATTTGGAAAAATACAACTCTACAGAAGGTGAGAACAATGTCAGTTTTGATAGTTCCCATACAGATGGCAACACTTATCTCTCAGTTTTTACGTTTGAGGGCTAGCACATTTTTCCATGCATATCTTTATACGATAAGTTGCAGGAGGAGTTCCCAACTGCACAATTCACAAAAGGTGGTGTTGGAGGGAAGAAGCCAGATGGCTGAGGTGATCAGTGAAGACAAGCATGGAGTGTTGTGCAGCATGCTCGGCAATGAGTTGGTCAAGCTGCCTCTGTGTCACACTTTGGCAGTGACCTTACTGTGTGAACAGACAGTTTGCTAGCTGCTGCCCCCCAGTATGCTGCACAGTGGTTGCAGATAAGTTAGTAATACACATGGCTGCTTTCACATGTGGCTCTGCATTTCATGGGGGTAGGAAATGCATGTGACAGGACTGAAGTGTAGCAGTGGGAGGATGTAAGGGACAGATCTTGCAGCTATGTCTTTTACACACACACACACACACACACACACACACACACACACAAATTAACAAGCTATTGACAATCACAGAGAGACAGAGAATACACATGATGACTGGCGACCGGACACATTGTCATTGCTCTTACTAAGAACGTACGACAAATTCTGGAGAAGAAGAGTAATCACAGGCATTATTAGATTGTTGGTTAGTATTTAAGTGATAATTGTTGGATATCCGTTTGTGTTCATCTACAACAGAGCAGGTTATTGTTGAAATAATCAAGACAGGCAGAACTAGATGTGTGAAAAATTAGTTTGTTGTCATGTAACACGGAGAAGATCAAAACACATGAACTGGAAATGATTTGTCATTAGAGGCTACAACTGGTGATGTAGTTCGCAGAGCAGGACAAGAGGGCACAAGATGGTCTGAAGTTACTGAAACTAATGTCCAACCAAGGATTAGCAGGGATGTAGTAGTGAAATAGGAGCCAAATGAGAACCAATGAGCATGCAGTAGCATGTACTAGTGACAGAACGGACAGAGATCCAATGTTGGTTAAAATCTTTAGTACATTAAGTGAAAACAAAAATAGCCAAAATGGAACAAAATTAGATCAGGCTAAATTAAATGAACAAAAAATGATTCAGAGAGCTTTAACAGAAGTGAAATGTAATAGTAAAAAATGAAATGGAAGCAGCAGTAAAGAACAAATTGCCAGGCTTCAAGGACAGGATTAACGAAACGTAACATCCAAGTGAAAATTAAAATGGCAGAGGCAAGTAACCAATGTTGAACAGAGACTAAAGGGTTTTCAAAAGAAATGGGGAGGCAAAGACCAAAATAAATGTAATGCAGGAGACCCAAGGAGAGCCAAAAGCAGAGTTGGATTCCCTACAAAAGGCTTAATACAATGGAAGAGAAAGTCAGCAAGCATAAGATTGCATGAAAAGCTGAAAAGTTATACCATAATATGGTATAATTTTCTAGCCATTCATGCCATCTTATGCTTGATAATGGTCATCTGACCGAAACTAGTAGTGAAGTGAATTGTGCAAAATAAACGACAGCTACAGGTTCACCACGAATTTTAACAATTATTTGGCAGCCAAGTATCCCCACCTGCAAACATACATAAAGAAAGCCAGCAGTATGGAACACAAGCTGCCAGATGTTATTGGAGGAATGGTGTCATATAATGCCAGCAACTACACTTTGAGAATTATTGTGAGATAGTGAAGTTTACCAGCCTAGAATTCAAGAGGGGTGTGGGGGAGTTACTTTATGGATTCCGTAAAGGTGTTGAGAGGAATATACCTCACATATAAACAGAGGAAGGTAGCCGCCAAATGCAACTTAATAAAAGAAGATAGCCAGTGGTGAGGTAATGACATGAGAGATCAGTGTTCAGACTTACAAGATTTGAAGATTCATCAACAAGTATTAGTTCAGTGGTGCATAGGCAAATGTCATTAGAGAATTTTTGAGAAATCCTGACTGCAATAGCTCTGCATACACAAAACCCTGCTGTGAGCAAATGCTAAATAAAATCTGGTAAACACAGGTGGTGTTGAATGTATAGCTCAAGCTTGTAAGAGTACAGACATCAATCCTGTACATGACAGATCAAACCTACCCTTAAGCTTCTTTGATAGAACACAGTGGCATCGCTGGTGGGGATGCCCCCACAGTTCTAGAAGAGACAGATTGGTGCCTGGAGATTGCTTGACATGAAGGGGTAAGTCAGTCACACCAGAGTCATAGTGCGAGTATGATGTGTGTGTGTGTGTGTGTGTGTGTGTGTGTGTGTGTGCGCGTGCACGCACGCGCAAAAAGCCGTCATGGTTAAAGCAATAATTTTGAAGCTCAGAATGTTTTGTATCAGGAGAATTTTTATATAATTAAAAGACAATTGTACACTAAGGTACTGGCAATGGTAAACTCATATAAGCTCATGGCAGATGACTGGTTGTAAATGTTGTGTGGGTGCAATTAGAACAAGCAGGGAAGTGGTATTTTAATTTAGAATGAAATAAATTACAGGAGAGTGTGGGAGAACAGGCAGGGCACCAACTGTAGGTTCATGGTCAGAACTTTAATTATCGCACATGTACCTTGGGAGTTATTTCGCCCTCCAAACTTGTGAATGTACAATGCCTAATTATCCAACCAGCCTGACTACAGCAACTAATAATCATGTATAAATCAATAAACAGTATGGAGTGGTGACTTGCAAGTTGTGCAAACTTTGCAGAAATATCACCAAAATAAATACAGGATTTTATACCACTGAAAATTTTATGAAATGAACTGAATGACCTAACCAAACAGAAAGAACTATAAGCAACCCATACAAAGAGGAAACAACAAGAAATTTTGAGAGAATAGGATTTGTAGTTCCCAACTGCTATGCGGAACAAGAGGACAGGATACATTTGATGAAATAAATGCAAGGAGATCAAACTACCAGTGGAATATTAGAAGAAAAAGAGGATTAAAATAGGTGAGAAATTGCATACTAGCAAATTTGCAAACACTAAGCCGCTGTGGTGAAGATACACACCAAAAAGGAATGTGATTGTTGAGCACTTGAACCAAAACTGTATGAGAAAGTACTATGACTGTAACCATATAAGCTCAGGTTGCAGGAAGCTGGTTGAGAAATGCAACACATGAAGACATCAAACCACTGCCCACAAGTGTGAAGGTAATATTTGTGGTGAGGAAGAGTGCGCAACAAATGAACACATGCTTATTGTAAACATGTTTCAACAAACAGCAGGTCACAGCAATAGAGATAAATTTGGGTATGTGGTTTATGATGTTCAGAACCAAGACAGTCAAAATATTGAAGTTCTAGAACAACAGAAAGGAAACACATAAATATATAGACACTGGACAAAACTGTAAAAAAGGATGGCAATTATAAGAACAACAAGTTGGAGTCTAGTATAATAGGCAGGAGTAGTACAAGAAGAATTACTTGACTTAGTGCAAGGTGTGAAGAAATGGTCTATGAGAATTCTACTCAAGAGGAGATATACAACATTGTAGAGAGCATTGTAAAAAGGAAGAGAGTGCTGCAGCTGACATAAAAAAAAGCCTCTTATTGCATTCTGACGTTTACACAAGCAATGAAGATGAAGGTACTGGTAATGAACAGGAGGACAATTTTAAAGTGAAGTGCCACATGATTAATTGTGAAAGAAGATATGTGTGAATTTGAAAAAGACTGGATAGAAGCATGAATTTAAAAGAAGTTGCAGTGTAATTAATAATATGCACTAAGAAGAAAAGAGGTAGATTTGAAAGAGAATGAAGAACATAGGGAAAGATAGATTGCTACTTACCGTAAACATGACACACTAAGCTGCAGGCAGGTACAGGGTGTACATAAAGTCTGGGAACACTTTGAATTATTTATTGCACAAGAACCAAACATTCTACAGATATCACACATATGTCATTTTGAAGAGAATCCCTGAAAGTTTTTTTTCATATATACTGCCACAGTGTAGTTTGGTAATTTGTGGATAGTCAGCGCTAGTCACAAACATGGAGAGTTCAGGTGTGGAGTGAGCTTTCTGTGTGTTGGAGTTCCACAAGCAAGTGTGCTACAGCTGTTCAACAGATGTTTAGAACCAAGCCACCAACAAGGAAGGCCTTTTACCACTGGCACAACAAATTCGTTATGACAGGCTGCTTGTGCCTGGCAAAGAGAAGTGGATGTTCCAGTGTGAGGGAAGTGAATGTGGAGCGTGTACGAGAGACATTTATAAGGAGTCCAAAGAAATTGGTGTGTCGTGCATCCCGTGAACTCAAACTGGCTCTAAGGACAGTGTGGAAAGTCATGCGACAGAAACTGCCCATGAAATTAGTCAAGCTGGAGCTATTGCGGAAGCTCAATGACGATGACAAAGACAAGCATTTTGAGTTTTGTTTGCAGTTGTAAAAATTGAATGAGGATGGTGATGACATTGTTGATTGCTTAATTTTTAGCCACAAAGCCGCTTTTCTCACTAATGGGAAAGTGAGCAGGCATAATTGCCGAATCTGAGGTACAAAGCATCCACACGAATGCATTAAATTTGAGCGTGATTCTCTAAAGGTAAATGTTTTTTCTGTGCCTTGTTACATCGAAAATTATACAAGCCATTCTTCTTCACTGAGAAAACTGTCACTGGATATTTCTACTTGGACACGTTTCAGCAATGGCTGATGCCTCACATGCAATCAGGCTCTCCGTTCAGCTTTCAGCAGGATGGGGCTCCACTCCATTTTCATCAGTAAGTTCGTGGGTACCTGAACACGGAGCTGCCGCATCGATGGATCGGCTGTGCTACAGAAGGGGACAACTGTTTCATGAAATGGACTCCCCGACCACCAGATCTCCTTCCATGTTACTTTTCTGTGGGGACACATTAAAGATCTGGTGCATGTACCACCTCTACCACATGACGTAGCAGAGCTCCGGGAGGAGAGAATATGGGAAGCGACTACCATGATCGACGATGCCATGCTGAGACAGGTATGGCAAGAATTTGATTACCGTATTGACATCTGCTGGGTCACTCATGGTTCGCATATTGAATGTTTGTAAAAAAAAACCAACTTTGAGTCTCTTCAAAATGCAATATGTATGACATCTGTAAAATGTTTAGTTCTTGCGCAATAAATAATTGAAAGTGCACCTGGACTTTATGTACACTCTGCACAATAAAGAGACACTTAAGCCCATTTCACACGAGTGACTTTCAGCTCAAAACTGACAACTCAAAGTGTGTGTAGATTTTATGCCTGCATGTAAATCAGCAACCAACCATGATGAAATGTGTCTATGACATCAACGATCTCCAGATTGTGCCGAGTGTGGAGTTCTAAATTACTAAGTATGCTGCAAACTGCACATGCACATTGGCACAAGATTATGGCGGCATTTGCTAGCATCGGAAGTTATGACCTATTCTGGTTGAGTTCACTTCCATTATAGAAATGGATTTTGTGCATTCATGTATGCTGTATATTTACTATGTTGTTTACTTCATTTCTGTGAGACACTGGAAAGGTTGCACAAGGTCTTGGCATTTTTCGTACCAGTTTTCTCCAACAAAAGAGATGGAATATATGAAAGCAAAAAGTATTTACATTTTATAGAGATGAAAAACCTACACTGTGCACAAACAAGAACATAAACAGATAAACATATTTCAATAGCATTTATTTCAACGGAGAGAAACTGAGTGTTGTTGGACAAGAAAAATAATTTTCATCGTAAGCGTATTTGGCACTTAACACAAAAAGCATGTTACAAAAGATAAAGCAGAAAGGCACTATTTACTGCGTTCTACATTTTGTCTAATGTGTTTGCAAATATATATTTTCTCCAGCAAATATGTGTTTATGTTCTGAAACGTTTGGATGACAATTTTCTGACACTTTCACTTCTCAGGAATGTGAACAATTTATCACAAGACCTTCGGCAAGAACTTCCAATATCAATTCCTCTTTAGTCTTTAATAAACTTATAGTCATTGCCTGTTCCTACATTCTCTTACTATCTTTTGATTTTCCCGTAGCAAGAATAGCGCCTCATAGCCTCACTTTCACCACTCAGATGAAAAACTGCACAGTAGACATCTCTCACACCGGCAAATTTGGTGTTGACATGTTAACAAAAATGTCTACTCCACGCATATGTGACTCAGTATGCAAATAAAATGCCAGGAGCACCACAGTCGACGCACTTGTCTGAAGTAGTCAATTGAGACAAGCAAGAAAATCATGTAAAAAGGGCTTTACACATTAGTTTTTGGCCACAGCCTTCATCGGAAAAGGAAACACATACACATTCACTCACAAAAGCAAGCACAGCTAATGCACACATGATTATCATCTCCAGCAACTCAGACCAGACTTCTTTACCAGTCCAAGCAGCCTCAGACGGTGGTCATTTCGTGTGTTAAGTGTGCTTGCTTGTGTGATTGAATGTGAATGTGTTTCTTTTTATGACAAAGGCTGTGGCCAAAAGCTAATGTGCAAGTGCCTTAATTGTGGATATCTGCAACTTAGCATGTCATCTTTACAGTAAATAGTAATCTATCTTTTTCCTTACATTGTTGATAATCCAATATGGAATTTCCATTGTTTAAAGAGAATAAATAGAAAGGAAAACATGAAGAGATGTAGAACAGGGGCAGCATGAAAATATGTTAAAAGACTTTTGAAAGCAGCAACACAAACCAATGTTTGCGAAAAACGCAAAAAGCTCAATATTGTAGAATTGAGAAAGGTGAACATATTATCAGACCAGCACAGAAAGTTTTTAGTAAGCAGGGGAGAAGGAAGGAGGGACTGACTTCTGGTGAGGAAAGATATCAATACCTGAGCCAATCAAAGAATGGAGTGAAGGAAGCATGACGAAAGAAAGTCAAACTGTGATAGAAGCATTAATTCAAGGGTCACAACAAGCTGAAATGCTATTTCATGGGTGAGGAAGACAGGAGGGGAAAATATGATTTTCACTGTATCAGTGAATGATGATAATTTGCATACTGGGAACAAGTGGAAGAAATACAAGGAACATGGAAAGAGAGACTACAATTGCTACACTTGCTCAAACAATGGATGCTGGTGTAAATAATGAGTCACAAAACTCACACATGAAACTTTTGAACTTAAATCACAAATTAACATTACCAAATTTCTTTAAAACTACTGATAGCCTTGAGCGAGCCAGCCCTGATTGGTGAGCAAGATGTATGAGACAGATAAAGTACCCCCAGACTTCAAAAAAATATATACATAATAATTCCAATCCTAAAGCAAGCAGGTATTGACAGATGTGAAAATTACCAAACCATCAGTTTAATAGTCACAGTTGCAAAATACTAACACGAATTCTTTACAGATGAATGGAAAAACTGGTGTAGAAGCCAACCATGGGGAAGATCAGTTTGGATACCGCAGAAATGTTCAAACACGTGACGCAATACTGATCATACAACTTATCTTAGAAGATAGATTAAGGAAAGGCAAACCTACGTTTCTAGCATTTGTAGGCTTAGAGAAAGCTTTTGACAATGTTGATTGGAATACTCTCTTTCAGATCCTGAAGATGGCAAGGGTCAAATACAGGGAGCGAAAGGCTATTTACAATTTTTACAGAAACCAGACGACAGCTGTAAGAGTCGGGGGGCATGAAAGGAAAGCAGTGGTTGGGAAGGGAGTGAGACAGGGTTGTAGCCTATCCCCAATGTTATTCAATCTGTATATTGAGAAAGCAGTGAAAGAAACAAAAGAAAAATTTGGAATAGGAATTCAAATCCATGGAGAAGAAATAAAAACGTTTGAGGTATGCTGATGACAATGTAATTCTGTCAGAGACAGCAAAGGATCTGGAAGAGCAGTTGAATGGAATGGAATGTGTCAGGAAAGGAGGATATAAGATTGTTTGTTTTGTTTTGCTTCAGGGCACAAAAAACAACCGGCGTCATATGCGCCCAAGTCAAAACTATAGAACCTGAACACAGAGAGGAGTTAAATGACTATATGTCAGTCTCAATGGACAGAATAGGAGACAGCTAAAAACAGGCATGCGGAAAAAGGGCTAAAAAGAAACATGTGCTATTGTTAAGCATCTGTCCAATTTTAAAGTCAATTCAATCCAGAGTACACATGAATTCAGACAAAATTCAGTTTAAATGTTATAAATGTCCCTAAAAAGCCACATTACGCATTGTAGATTCCATAGTTGTCAGCACGGCGAAATTTGCTTCCTGCACAACACCCTCATTGCCCACATTTGTCGTAATTCAACTTCTCACCCAAGCTGGTGTCACTGCTCCCCTTCGAACTATTCTGTAGTGCTGTACTTGAGCAATAGTAAAACATGGACGGCAATATCTTTTAGGGTGCAGATCACATGTAACAACAGCAACTAACATGTAAATAACAGAAGCAATCAATCACGATTCAGTACAATTCTCAATCTTTTGCTTGTCCTGTAATCTAGTGACATATGTCTCTACTATCTCCAAAATGGGTTTTTCTGCCATAATTTATTCCTGCAAAAAATTGCTGTCTGTTAAAAAAAATTTAAAAAATTAAAAAAAAAGAGAAAGAAAAAAAGAGAAGAAGAAGAAGAAGAAGAAGAAGAAGGAGAAGAAGAGCAGTGAATTCTGGATTAATTTTCTTTCTCATTTCATCTTAATGTCACCATCCTGTTGTAAGGTTGGTAATGTTTTTCCCGTTATCCTGACACATGAACAGAGACCAGATTTCTCATTTGTGACCCACGTGGTAAATCATTACAGTTTCTCAGAACCAAATAAAATATTGACTGTGGTTCAGAATCAAGTAATGGACTTTGAGGGACAATTTTTTCACCTCTGAATGTTACCTACACTTAAAAAGCAGCATAAATTCATGCATACAGTATCGATAGATCTATAAGAACTTTTATTGCAAACCTGTTGAAATACAACAAAATTTTTAAGTTGATAGAATTTAATGCTATTTCCTCCCGTTTTCACTAAACTGTCGATTTTCAAGCAGAGCATTAGACTGTTTTACTGGCTAATTCATAGTTTCTTGACTAGCCTTTGCACTAGCACCCCAAGTCACACATCACATGATCGTTCGAGCAAGATTGGTACTGTATCAAGCGCTTTGGCATACTGAGAAATCTCGAGCCTATTAGAATACAGATATTGTTTGCTAAGCCCTACCATTCAGAATTCTACAAAATACATCTGTACGAAAGCTCAATGACCAAAGCTTTATTTGCAAATGTAGGTTGAACCCCATAGTCATATATTAAACAGTGTGAAAATGTTCACCTCAGCAGCAATAGTTTAATCTGAGCATATAAGATGAGCCTGTATTTTTCGAAAGATGGATTTGGGGAAAAAAAGCCTTGTCTTATGAACAGATAAATACAGTATACTGGTGTGAACTCCCCTCATGACCACCTCACCTCCCAAGGATGATGTTTAATGGAAAAGAAATTTAAACAACAATAACAGATCAAAGTTCAAAATTTTTATGTTATTATCTTTAAGTAACATAAACTGAATTACTTGTTGTCATGGTCTTCAGACAGAATACCTGTCCGATGCAGCTCTTCATGCTACACTATTCTGTACAAACCTCTTCAACTACAAATAGCTACTGCAGCTGACACCCTTCTAAATCTTCTTACTGTACTCATCTCTTTGTCTCCCTCTAGGATTTTATACCCCCACACTTCCCTCCAGTACTAAACTGGTGATCCCTTGATGTCTCAGAATGTGTCCTATCAAACAATCCCTTCTTTTGGTCAAGTTGTGCCACAAATTTCTTGTCTCCTCATTAGTTACGTGATCTACCCATATAATCGTCAGCATTCTTCTGTAGCACCGCATCTCAAAAGCTTTTATTCTCTTCTTGTCTAAACTGTTTATTGTCCATGTCTCACATCCACACAGAGCTACACTTCATACAAATATTTTCATGAAAGACTTCCTAATACTTATATCTATATTCAATGTTAACAATTTTTTCTTCTTCAGAAACACTTTTCTTGCCAGTGCCAGTCTGCATTTTATATCGTCTCTTCTTCAGCCATCATCAGTTATTTTGCTACTCACACAACAAAACTCATCTACTACTTTCAGTTTCTCTTTTTCTAATCTAATTCCCTCATCTGATTTAATTTCACTACATGCCATTATCCTTGTTTTGTTTCTGCTGGTATTTATCTTATATCCTCTTTTCAAGACACGGTCCACTCCATTCAACACTGCTCTTCCATGTCTTTCACCATCTCTGACAGAACTACAATGTCATTCACAAACCTAAAAGCTTTTATTCTTCTTCCTGAACTTTAATTCTTACTCTATACTTTTCTTTGATTTCCTTTACTGCTTGCTCAATGCACAGATTGAATAATGTAAGGGATAGGCAACAACCCTGTGCCATTGCCTTCTCAACCAGTGCTTGCCATTAATAATAAGTTTATTGCAGCCAAATAGCAATACAAGTTCAAGGTACAATGATTATAATACACGAAATTAGAAATTTTACATACTGTGATTTGCAGTCACTTACTGACTGTGTCCTTTTGGTACAGAGTTCTATATGGTAACATTTGCATATTTGATGACACAGCTTACACTCGCACATTGTGTTTGGTTCATGATATGGCATGTTGCTGCAAATATGGTGATGGAAACCATGGACTGCCATTTTGGTGATCACATGTCTCATTTCGAAGTTTTCTTTTGTCCATGTTTGGTCAATCATGGCGCTTGTGTTGTAAAATTCCGGGGTATATCTTCCTTTTTTCCTGCAATGTTTTAATTACACTTTCCAAAGCGCTGGTATTCGTTAGCATCAGGTTTGTCCATAGATTTTCAATGAGAAAGGGTTCCCTCGCCAGCAGGTGTACAAGTCTGGATCCTGTTGTTTTGAGCACCCCTATTGCTTTCTTTATATAAGTCACCTTCACTCTTTCATGTGTCATTAGGTTTTTCACTGTAAATTCTATGCCGAACAGTGCTTGCCTTCATTTCCCTTGACTCTTGTAACTGCCATCTGGTTTCTGTGTAAGTTGTAAATAGCCTTTTGCTCCATGTGTTTTACTCCTGCTACCATCAGAGATCCAAAGAGTGTACTTCAGTCAATGTTGTTAAAAGGTTTCTGTAAGCCTACAAATGCTATAAATGTAGGTATGCCTTTCCTTAACCTACCTACTAGATAAGTCATAGGGTCAGTATTGCCTCACGTGGTTCTACACTTCTCCAGAACCCAAACTGACCTTCGCCAAAGTTGGCCTCTACCAGTTTTTCCATTCTTCTGTAAGGAATGTGTGTTAGTATTTTACAATGATGACTTATTAAACTGATAGTTTGGTAATATTCACTCCTGTCAGCATTTGCTTTCTTTGCAATTCAAACTATTACATTCTTCTTGAAGTCTGAGCGTATTTTACCTGTATCATACATCTTGCATGCCAGATGGAAAAGTTCTGTCATGGCTGGCTCTCCCAAGGCTATCAGTAGTTCTGATGGAATACTGTCTACTTCTGTGGCCTTACTTCGACTTAGGTCTATCAAATTCTTCTCACTGTATCAAATCTATCATCTCATCCTTCTCTTCATCCTCTTCCAGTTCTATAATATTGCTTTCAAGTTCATCTCCCTTGTACAGACCCCAAATTACTTATGCTCTTATAGTGGAACTACATGAGTTGAACTACAGTAGTTGTTCATTTACAATATCAAAAATGTGATGCTGAGTTTTGGCATGTTATTATAGTTTATTTAATACTGATTTTAGTTTGTTTTGTTTAGTAATTTAATTTGATCCTTAACTCAGAAACAGAATAACAACTTGGCAGCAGAATTAGGAAAAGTTGTCCACATCCTAGCAGTGTTACAAGAAGTTAGAAGTTAGCTTTGGGGAAAAAATTCTTGTACTGGTGAATGCTTGTACACAGTGACAAAAATTTCATAGCTAGTAGCTTTTCGGATCAGTCTAC
Source organism: Schistocerca cancellata (assembly GCF_023864275.1). Taxonomy (NCBI): domain Eukaryota; kingdom Metazoa; phylum Arthropoda; class Insecta; order Orthoptera; family Acrididae; genus Schistocerca; species Schistocerca cancellata. The sequence goes on along the minus strand of NC_064634.1, from coordinate 460,105,444 downwards.
CAAGACAAAGGTCAAATAACAGTAAGCAAAATTACCTACATGAACAAACACACAGCTTAATGTGTAAATCCATTGTGTCAGATGGTTATGATAAAAATGCTTTCAACATTAGTTCTATTACAGCTTCAATTTTGAAACACGATGTATGGTGCTAATACATGAAGTGTGTTTATGCCTTCATGAGGTATAGATATCATATATGAAGAGAAAAGGCTATGGTTTCATAGCCAAGAATATTCCAACAAGCAAGCATGGAAAACATATTTCATACACACGGCTTACCATGTGGTCTTCCTCAAAAACAATAAGTTGCACAGATCCACCAGCAAACTGTGGATCCTTGACAGTGTACCTCCCTTCCGCACTATCGTAGGCCAGTTGTAGGCCTTGCTTCCGGAATGCTCTGAGAAGGAAAACTTCATCCTTCCTAGCTAGCTCCTCATTGCGGAGGCACATCTCTACATCAGACTCCCATGGCAGCGAGCGGGACAGTCTTATCTGGCCCCACAGTGCTCCGTAGCAAAGGAAGTGCGTCAGTCCCAAGGAAGAAAGAACTCTGTGTGTTCTGTAAAACAAATTACAATTTTTATTTTGTGTTTTAAGTCCATAACTGTACAGTAATTAAGGACCAAGTTATGCATAATGCAATTTTTTAAAAAAAAGTTGGTTCAACAACTAAACCTTTGTCTAGCAATAACATTAGTTACAATACAGCAGTTGTTTTGTGACAAGCAAAAATATGTCCCCCTAGATCGAGTGCGCCACCATGCCTACATCTGGGAAATAGAGAAATGGAAATAGAAAGAGTATCCTTCAGTGTTGCTATACACTGAAGAGCCAAATGAACTGGTACACCTTCCTAATATTTTGTAGGGCCCCCAAAATCACACAGAAGTGCCGCAACACGATGTGGCATGGACTCGACTAATGTCTGACATAGTTCTGGAGAGAACTGACACCATGAATCCCAGGGCTGTCCATAAATCCATTATGGAGAGTTAGAACGGAAAAGATCTTTTTTTCACATTTCTGGATTTTTCTCTCTTTATATAATTATTTTATTTGGAAAATTGCAAATTTTATATCACTTATAAACTCTCATGGAAAGTATTTTATTTTATTTTTTTAAATATAATCTACACCAGTTGAAAATGTTAAAATTTTTACATGCATTACTTCAAGATCTAATAAAATGGGTAATTTTTTATATAGAAGGCTGTGGATTGCTGTGTTACACAGGTTAAATTACGTGTTTGTTTTGGTAGCACTGTCAAAAACAGTATCGTATCATTTCATAGTATGAACACGCATTGTATGTCTAAGTGCTAATGTTTTTCTGAGGAAAAGTGACGAATAGATTGGTAAATCTCTCAAAAAGAAAAGTAAGACACCAAAACGAAGTGTTTTTAAGAAATGTGAGTTTCACGGAAATAAATTTTCGAATAAAGGGAAACATTGTGTTCAACATGTGGTGTGAGAAGTTACAGACAATGACATACAGGCAAACTCATCAGTATCTAGAGAAACACCCATTAGTGCTTCGAAGATTAAAATAAAACATGATACACAGTTTTCTCAAGACGAAAGTGATGTAAATGGTAGGTTAGGTTATATTCTAATACATTTACATATACTAACAATGGTGTTAGGTGAATGTGTGTGTTACAAAATATGTGGAGGGCCAGTTAGTTTATATGTAGACAGCAAGGTGTCAAATGGACTAGCCAGGAAACTCATCATTAATTGTGCCAGTTGTAAATATACTCATTAATTTTGGAAGTCTGATAAGTGTAAAGATAATCATTTATTAAAGTACGTTAAGTGGTTTTATGGACTGAGGAGCCATTGGCAAAGGACACGTAGAAACAATGTATACCGTGTATGAATATGCCACGCCCACCTTGTAAAATCGACAAGTATGCAGGATTTATTGGAGCTGCTGTGGAATCTGTTGCATGTGAGTCAGAGAACGGTGCTTCAAACAAAGCTGTTGAAATAAATGATGGTATGACTGATAAACCAGTAGCTTTTGATGGCACTTGACCGAAGCGTAGCTACAGTTCTAAGAATTCTGTTGCTACGGTGACCAGTGTGGATACAGGAAAGGTAATAGATTCCCAGATTTTAAGCAAACATTGTTATAAGTGTAAGTCAGGGAATGAAGAAGGGCATATCTGTGACAGAAATTAAGAAGGGACAAGTGGTGGTATGGAGGCCTCTGCCGCTGTTGAAATTTTTAGTCGATCTGTCAACGAAAGGGGTGTGTATTACACTAAGTTCTTAGGTGATGGAGACTCAAAAGCATGTGACAGTATAGTAGCCACTCAGCCTTATGGTGAGAAGATTATCACAAAACTGGAATGTGTTGGCTGTGTCCAGAAGAGGATGGGCACCAAGGTTTGAGAAACAAGAAACCGTCTGATGGTAAAACCAGGCTGACAGACAAAATGATTGATGAACTACAGCAGTATTATGGAATGGCCATTACAAACAATACAGAGGATATGTTGAAAATGAAGCAGACAGATGGGCTTCCTTCTTCCACAGACTGTCAACTGATGAAAAACCAGTACACCACCTTTGCCCTCCTGGACCTGATTCATGGTGCAATTACCACAACATCCAGTACTCAGGCAGTTCATACAGCCATAAACATTCCATCCCAGCAGCAGTCATGGATATCATAAAACCTATTTACAGACACCTGGCAAATAATCCTGAATTACTGAAGAAGTGTCTGTGTGGCCAGACTCAAAATCGCAATGAGTCGTTCAATAATCTTATATGGACCCACTTACCAAAAAATGTTCTTGTTGGAATGAAGACACTAAAGTGGGGAGTCAGTGATGCTGTTATTGCTTTTAATGATGGCAACTGGTAGGGTGAAAGTGCTACAGCATATGGGACGTAATCCTAGAGCAAACTGCATCAGAGAACTTGAATGAAGGGACAAGGTTCGCATTGATAAAGCAGAGTACGCAACACAGTTGGTCACTAAGGAGTCCAGAATGAAGAAAAAACTTGGAAAAACGTCAAGAGGATGATGTACAGTATGGTGCAGGGTGCTTCTGTGTGACAAAAAATTAAAGATTAAGCATAATTTAAGTGAGTTACTGTCTTTTGAAGCTGTTCCTGAAAATGTACATTTTCTGTTGCATTTTTCCCTCAATCTCGGAAACCACTTTGAGCAGATTATTCAAATTTTCAGGGAGTAATAGCATACATATCCTGTGTCTACTGAACTAAAAGAAGAACATAATGTTATGTATAATAAAAATTATTTATAATAACGTACAAAAAAGTACACAAAATTTTAAACGTGCAATTAAAAAATTGTATTTCTGAAATCAGAGGCTGAAATGCAATTACTGTAGTTCAATAGATTCAGAACACACAGTTTAATGCCCTGTAAAAGTTTCATGTCAATGGCTACAGTGGTTCCTGAAATACAGGGAAGCCAAATCACTAAATTTAACATTTTCGGGATAGGGTGTTCCACCTCCCTTTAAGAGTACAAGGCATGGAGATCTCTTCTCAACAAAAGGCTGCAAGGCATCCCAGATATGCTCAATAGCGTTTTTGTCTGGGAAGTTTGGTAGCCAGCAGAAGAGTTTAAACTCAGAAGAGTTGGTTGGTTTGTGGGATTGAAGGGACCAGACTGCTAGGGCCATCGGTCCCTTGTTCCAAACCTTCAAACACCCACAAAGAATAAAAGCAAACAATGGAGACGACAAGAGATGACACAGGACAAGAAAGACTCAAACAGACACCAGACAAAAGGAATTAAAATCACACAGAGTGTGACAGTGGTTGGCCAACCATAGAGACAAAAAAGGAAAAGCCAACCACCAAGAAACACACTAAAAAACTCCGTCTAAAATCGTAGGCCAAAGGCCAGACTCGATACAAAATAAAGACAAACACTTAGATCAAGTGATAAAAGCCCCCTGCACGAATAAAATGCAAAACTAAGCTTGCCATGGCAGTGTCATCTGTTAAAAGTGCAGGGAGCATATCAGGCAGTGCAAACGTCTGCCTGAGTGCAGTTAAAAGGGGACAGGCCAACAATAGGTGGACCACCGTCAAAGCCGACCCGCAGCGACATCGAGGCGGGTCCTCATGGCGCAGTAAATAGCTGTGTGTCAAGCGGGTGTGGCCAATGCGGAGCCGACAAAGGACAACTGAGTCCCTTCGAGGGGCTCGCATGGAGGACCGCCATACATTCGTCATCTCCTTGATAGGACAGAGTTTGTTTGGTGTGGTCAGGTTGTGCCATTCAGTGTTCCAAAGTTCGAAAACTTTGCGGCATAAGACAGCTCGCAAATCAGTCTCCGGGAGGCCAATGTCCAGAGATGATTTACTGGTGGCCTGTTTGGCCAGGCGGTCAACATGTTTATTGCCCAGTATCCCAACATGGCCTGGGGTCCACACAAAGACCACAGAGTGGCCACAATGGGCAAGAGTATGAAGGGACTCCTCGACAGCCATCACCAGACAAGAGTGAGGGAAACACTGCTCGGTAGCTCGTAAACCGCTCAGGGAGTCACTACAGATAATGAAGGACTCACCTGAGCAGGAGCGGATACACTCTAGCGCACGAAATATGGTGACCAGCTCAGCAGTGAAAACACTGCAGCCAGACGGCAATGAGTATTGTTCATAATGGTCCCCTTGAGTGAGAGCATATCCAACACAACCAGCAACCATCGAACCACCAGTGTAAACAACGCCAGAGCCCTGATACGTGGCAAGGATGGAAAGAAAGCGGCAGAAGAAGGCCTCAGGAGGGACGGAGTCCTTCGGGCCCTGTGCCAATTTGAGCCAAAGGCATGGGCGGGGCACACATCACGGGGGTGTATGCAGAGGGGCCCGGAGAGAAGCTCTCTGACGCGGACCGCAATCGTATAACCCGACTGGGGCCAACATTCTGGGAGATGGACGACCGTCTGAGGGAACAGGAGACGATAATTAGGATGCCTGGGCAAGCTATAAACATGTGTAGCATAAGCGGCCAGTAAACATTGGCACCATAACTGCAGTGGAGGGACACTTGCCTCCACGAGTAAGCTGTTGACAGGGCTGGTACGGAAAGTTCCAATGGCAAGTCGGATCCTGCTGTGAAGGATAGGGTCCAGCACCCGCAACGCAGAAGGGGATGCTGAATCATAAGCCAGGCTCCCATAATCCAGACAGGACTGAATTAACGCCTGGTAGAGCCGTAAGAGGGTAGGTCAGTCAGCTCCCCAGCTGGTGTGGCTCAAGCATTGCAGAGCATTAAGATGTCGCCAACACATCTGTTTAAGCTGCCGAATATGAGGGAGCCCAGCCGATGTGTCTCCACCACAGCAAGAGGTTCGCCGTCAAGATAAAGCCGTGGCTCAGGGTGAACTGTGCGTCGCCGGCAGAAATGCATAACGCAAGTCTTGGCAGCAGAAAACTGGAAGCCATGCACTACAGCCCAAGACTGCGCCTTGCGGATAGCGCCATGCAGCTGACGTTCAGCAGCTACAATGCCAATGGAGCTATAGCAGAGGCGTAAGTCGTCAGCATACAAGGACGCTGAGACAGATGTTCCCACCACCACAGCGAGCCCATTAATTGCAATTAAAAACGGCCAGACACTTAAGACAGATCCTTGCGGTACCCAGTTCTCCTGAACTCAGGGGGAACTATGGGAGGCCACAACTTGCACGTGGAAGGTACGATGCAACAGAAAATTTCGTATGAAAATCGGCAGCGCACCCCGAAGACCCCAACCATGAAGCGTAGAGAGGATGTGATGATGTTACGTCGCCATGTCGTATCATATGCCTTCCGCATGTCAAAAAAGACAGCGACGAGGTGCTGACGGCGGGCAAAGGCCATACGGATGGCAGACTCCAGGCTCACCAGATTATCTGTGGTAGAGCAGCTCTTACGGAACCCACCCTGAGACGGAGTCATAAGGCCCCAAGACTTGAGCACCCAACTCAACCGCCGGCTCACCATGCGTTCGAGCAACTTGCAAAGAATGTTGGTGAGGCTAATGGGGCGGTAGCTGTCCACCTCCAGGGGGTTCTTTCCGGTATCAAAATGGGGATGACGATGATTTCCCGCCATTGCGACAGGAACTCACCCTGAACCCAGATATGGTTGTAAAGGTCGAGGAGGCATCGCTGGCAGTCCACTGAGAGGTGTTTGAGCATCTGACAGTGGATGCAGTCTGGCCCGGGAGCTGTATCAGGGCAAGCGGCTAGGGCACTTTGGAATTCCCATTCACTGAATGGAACATTGTAGGATTCAGGATGGCGCATGTGAAATGAAAGGCTCCGACGTTCCAACTGCTCTTTAATGGAGCGGAAGGCCAGTGCGTAATTTGCAAAAGCGGAACTCTGATCAAAATGCTCTTCTAAGCTGTTGGAAGTTGTGTCGGGGTCAGTACAAACTGCTCCATTCCGTGAAAGCGCAGGGACACTGACGGGGGGTCCGATAGCCGACAGTCACTGAATCTTGGCCCATACCTGCGATGGAGAGGTATGGAGGCCAATGGTGGAGACATACCTTTCTCAGCACTCCTGCTTGTGTTGGCGAATGAGGCAGTGGGCCCGCGCAGAGCCGTTCAAAGGCAATGAGGTGTTCTAACGAGGCATGCCGCTTGTGACGCTGGAGCGCCCGCCTGCAATCTCAGATCGCCTCAGCGATCTCAGGTGACCACCAAGGCACAGTGCTCTGCCAAGAGGACCCTGAAGAACAGGGAATAGCAGATTCTGCGGCAGTAATTATGCCGGTGGTGGCGGAGTGAACCACCGCATCAATGGCGTCATTGGAAAGAGGCTCAATAGCGACAACAGAAGAGAACAAGTCCCAGTCAGACTTATTCATAGCCCATCTGCAGGTGCGCCCAGAAGAGTGGCGCTGTGGCAGTGACAGAAATATCAGAAAGTGATCACTACTGCACAAGTCATCGTGCACCCTCCATTGGACAGATGGTAAGAGGCTAGGGCTGCAAATCGAAAGGTCAGTTGCCGAGTATGTGCCATGCGCCACACTGAAATGTGTGAAGGCACCATCATTTAAAAGGGAAAGGTTGAGCTGTGCCAATACACGCTCAACAGTGGCACCTCGGCCTGTTGCCACTGATCCACCCCACGGAGGGTCATGGGTGTTGAAGTCGCCCAGTAACAGAAAAGGGGGTGGCAATTGGGCTATCAGTGCAGCCAGGACATGCTGCGGGACATCACCATCTGGTGGAAGATACAGACAGTAACAGCCTGTGGCATCCACACCCGAACAGTGACAGCTCTGCAGGTGTTTGTAGAGGGACAGACTCGCTGTGAAGGAAGTGAAGGATGTAGATGCAGACGCCACCAGATACCCCTTCATAAGCTGCCCGGTTCCTATAATAACCCCGATAGCCACGGAGGGCGGGGGTTCGCATTGCCGGAAACCAAGTTTCTTGAAGAGCAATGCAGAGGAAAGGGTGAAGGCTGAGAAGTTGTAAGAGCTCAGCAAGATGGTGGAAGAAACCACTGCCGTTCTACTGGAGGATATTGTCCATAGCTGAGAAAAGCATGAAGGGACTGGGGAGGCAGATTAAGCCACTGGGTCACCTGCTGCCATTGATTGAGTGCCTGTGCACGTGCTATCCATGGTGTCTGAGGGACCGGCGAGATCGAGGTCCTCAGTGGACGCCAGGATCTCCACCTCACCCTCAGACGCAGAACTCGAATGGTGCGGTGGGGTGGGTGCCACCGCAGGTTCCTTGGCCTTAGAGGTCATCCTCTTGGGCTTCTCTCGCTGCACCTTGGGTTTCACCAGCTGGGAGGGCTTCGCCGATTCTGTCTCCAGGACAGAGGAGAATTGTGAAGCCCTACGACCAGCTGCTTGTGGGCACTTATGCCACTGTCGGGCGTCATCCTTCCCGCTTGTGGAAACCTGGGAAGGGAGGGACCCAAAGGACCCTTTGCGAGTTAGAGTAGCCGAAGAAGTTGGACGCTTCTCCAGCTTAGAAGCAGGGACAGACGTCCCCGATGGGTTGGGGGGGAGGGGGGGTGTTGCTTCTGAGGTAGGTGGCACAGGAGCAACTAGGTGGGTAGTGCCCCCATGGGCAAGGGGGCATGTGGAGTTATACGGCTCGGCGATCCGACTGGAATTCGCTGAACTGATGGGGCTAGCATGTTTGTTGTAGCAGCGGCATATGAAGATGTCATTCTCACAGGATGTAGTCGGTCATATTTCCTCTTAGCCTCAGTATAGGTCAGTCGGTCCAGAGTCTTATATTCCATGATTTTTCGCTCTTTCTGTAAGATCCTGCAGTTTGGCGAGCAAGGTGAATGATGCTCTCCACAGTTGACATAGATGGGAGGTGGGGCACACGGAGTATTGGGATGTGATAGGCGTCCGCAATCTCGACATGTGAGGCCGGAAGTACAGCGGGAAGACATACGGCCAAACTTCCAGCACTTGAAGCACTGGATCAGGGGAGGGATATAGGGCTTGACATCACACTGGTAGACCATCACCTTGACCTTCTCCGGTAACGTATCACCCTCAAAGCCAAGATGAAGGCACCGGTAGCAACCTGATTATCCTTCGGACCCTGATGAACGCGCAGGACGAAATGAACACCTCGACACTCTAAGTTGGCGCGCAGCTCGTCATCAGACTGCAAAAGTAAGTCCCTATGGAAAATAATACCCTGGACCATATTTAAACTCTTATGTCGTGTGATGGTAATGTTAACATCCCCCAACTTGTCACAAGCCCGTAACCTTTGTGACTGGGCAGAGGATGCCATTTTTATCAAAACTGACCCAGAGCGCATTTTGGACAAGCCCTCCACCTCCCCGAACTTGTCCTCTAAATTGCTCTACGAAGAACTGAGGCTTTGTGGACATGAAAGACTCCCCATCAGCTCTCGTACAAACTAGGAGCCAGGGCGAATAACCGTCACTGCCATCCTGAGACTTACACTCCTCACACAGTGTGGCCAGGGAGGGGGAACGTTTTCGGATCATATTTCTGAGTGTTAAATTGAGCCCAAGAACACTTAGAGACTGCTGGCGGATGGTCACCAGCGAGAGATGATGTACCACACTTCACTGCGGGTCATCCGCCCTGATGCCACCCACTCTGACCAAGGGCCCTCCCCATGGGTGCCACCCAGCCTCAGCAAGGGCCACCTGGCAGGATGGCCATTGCCGGGAGTCCCGATGCCCAAGGGAGATAGGCATCTACTCCTTGGCATACGTGGGGAGTTAATGGCACAGGCCTCACCAAAGCGATCCCTGTGTTGTCAGGGGGCTACAGCCAACAGGGTACATGGTGGTCCACCACAACGGACTGGCTACTGTGCTGGACATTAGGTGACAAGCAGTCCATGTTCGTCTTCAGTGCAGAAAGCGGCACTGCACACTGCATGGCGGAAAATGCACACTGGAAGGTAGCCATGCCCAAGAGATGGAGAGCGGGCAGTACTGCAATGCAACGACCAATAAGCTGCCGAAAGGTCTTTGGAAGAATTTTGAGATATGGAGGTCAAACCCAACAGGGGACCATCACATAAAGGCCAAAACATTTGAGAATCCTTTTAGTCGCCTCTTACGACAGGCAGGAATTCCACGGGCCTATTCTTAACCCCGAATCCGCAGGGGGCTCAGAAGAGTATTCCTGGAGCCACTCTGTAGCAATTCTGGATGTGTGGGGTGTCACATGGTCCTGCAGGAATTGCCCCAGTTCGTCAGAATGCACAATGGACATGAATGGATGCAGGTGATCAGACGGATCTTACATACGTGTCACCTGTCAGAGTCGTATCTAGACGTAACAGAGGTCCCATATCACTCCAACTGCACGCCACCCCACACCATTACAGAGCCTCCACCAGCTTAAACAGTCCCCTGCTGACATGCAGGGTCCATGGATTCATGAAGTTGTCTCCATACTCGTACATGTCCATCTGCTTGATACAATTTGAAAAGAGACTCATTTCCAGTCATGTTTCCAGTCATCAACAGTCCAGTGTCAGTGCTGATGGGCCCAGGCAAGGCATAATGCTTTGTGTCGTGCAGTCAGCTCCAAAAGCCCATATCGATGACGTTTCGTTGAATAGTTCACATGCTGACTGTTAATGGCTCAGCATCTGCAGCAGTTTGCTGAAGGGCTGTACGTCTGTCATGTTGAACAATTCTCTTCAGTCGTCTTAGGTCCCATTTCTGCAGGATCTTTTTCTGGCCACAGTGATGTTGGAGATTTGATGTTTTATCAGAATCCTGATGTTCATGATACACTCATGAAATGGTTGTACAGGTAAATCCCCACTTCTCGCTCTGCGAGAAGCACGCAGAGAAGACTGCCACAAGGTCGTGGTCTCGTTAATTGTCTTCAGTTTGTTTGGGGGAATCAGGGCAGACCATTCTGATTTCCATACTTCCAGCAGTGTATGGCAAGGTCTGGTTCTGGGACCCCAATTTCCAGAATTGGAATCTTGGTGGCCAGCTTAACCAATGGGTCAGCTTGTTCATTTCCAGAAATCCAACATGACCGGGGTCCAAACGAAAATGATTGGTTGTCTAGCTAGAAGGAGATCAGAGACAAGATCCTGGATAACCATAACCATTGGGTTAGGACAGTAGCACTGGTGTATAGCCTGAAGGTTGCTAAGGGAGCCATTACAGATTAGGATACTCTTGCCAGTGCAAGAATGAACATGGCTAACGACTAGTGTAATGGCCACAATTCAACAGTGAAGATACTGCAGACATCTGGTAAAGGGTTGAGTTCACTGCACCGTACACATGTACATGCCAAACCTATTTGTCTGTCGGCTGTTAAGCCGTTGGTTAATACCACTTCTGAACCCGGATACATGTCAAGGACAACCAAGACCAGGTGGTGAAAAATAGTGGAGTCAATGGAATCTTTTGGACCAAATGAGTCTTTGAGACAAATCCAAGGTCAGGGCACAAGCCATGTGGCAGATGTGATTTCTTCATGACCAGAGACGACAGTCGAGGTGGTTTCAGTTTCGAGCAGAAACACTGGAGGTGCGCAGCAGTTGTAAACCCAGTTCTGGATTGCTGTTATGGGAGGCGGAGCTCCCTTCCACGGAAAAGGACACAGTAGTTAGGATATTCAGGGAAGGCACAAATGCGTATAGTGTAATGCAGCAGCTATTGTTGGTGCCTGTTAGGTAATGGAGGGACTCCAGCCTCAACTAGTAAGCTGTTCACAGGGTTAGTTCGGAAGGCTACTATCCCAAGTCGGCTACCACAATGATGAATAAGGTCCAGTATCCACAATGCTGAGGGTGATGCTGAACAATATGCAAGAATCTTATAATAAAGACGGGAAAGAATCAGGGCTTCGTGGAGCTACAAAAGGCTAGAGTGATCTGTTTGTTCCCCAGCTAGTGTTACTGAGAAAGCGAAGTATATTGAAGAGTTGCCAGCACTTTCGTTTAACTTGGCAAAGGTGGTGAAGCCATGTCAGCTAGGAATCTAAGACTTGTCCCAAAAAGCAAAACGTCAAATTACAAGAAGTAATTGATGGTTTAGGTAAAGCTCTGGGTGTGGGTGGGCAGTACGGCTATGACAGAAGTGCATAACATGAATCTTGGCAGCTGAAAACCCAAAGCCATGGGTGAGAGCTCATGAATGCGCCTTTTGTATGGTGCCCTGTAGGCGATGCTCAGCAACACCCATACTAATGAGCAACAACAAAATCAAAAACCATCAGCATATTCGGAGGGCGATACCAAAGACCTTACAACTGCCACTATACAGCTGATGGCTACAAAAAAAAAAAAAAGATGACGACGCTCTGTACAGAGCCCTGAGGAACCTCATTCTCTAGGATACGGGGGGGTATTGAGCGAAGCACCCATCTGAATCTGGAACATACAGTGCAACAGGATGTTCTTGACAAAAATCGGGTGTGGACCCCAGAGACCCCACCATGTAACGTACGAGGTGCATTCAAGTTCTAAGGCCTCAGATCTTTTTTCTAATTAACTACTCACCTGAAATCGATGAAACTGGCGTTACTTCTCGACGTAATCGCCCTGCAGACGTACACATTTTTCACAACGCTGACGCCATGATTCCATGGCAGCGGCGAAGGCTTCTTTAGGAGTCTGTTTTGACCACTGGAAAATCACTGAGGCAATAGCAGCACGACTGGTGAATGTGCAGCCACGGAGAGTGTCTTTCATTGTTGGAAAAAGCCAAAAGTCACTAGGAGTCAGGTCAGGTGAGTAGGGAGCATGAGGAATCACTTCAAAGTTGTTATCACGAAGAAACTGTTGTGTAATGTTAGCTCGATGTGCGGGTGCGTTGTCTTGGTGAAACAGCACACACGCAGCCCTTCCCGTACGTTTTTGTTGCAGTGCAGGAAGGAATTTGTTCTTCAAAACATTTTCGTAGGATGCACCTGTTACCGTAGTGCCCTTTGGAGCACAATGGGTAAGGATTACGTCCTCGCTGTCGCAGAACATGGACACCATCATTTTTTCAGCACTGGCGGTTACCCAAAATTTTTTTGGTGGCGGTGAATCTGTGTGCTTCCATTGAGCTGCCTGGCGCTTTGTTTCTGGATTGAACAATGGCATCCACGTCTCATCCATTGTCACAACCGACGAAAAGAAAGTCCCATTCATGCTGTCGTTGCGCGTCAACATTGCTTGGCAACATGCCACACGGGCAGCCATGTGGTCGTCCGTCAGCATTCGTGGCACCCACCTGGATGGCGCTTTTCACATTTTCAGGTCGTCATGCAGGATTGTGTGCACAGAACCCACAGAAATGCCAACTCTGGAGGTGATCTGTTCAACAGTCATTCGGCAATCCCCCAAAACAATTCTCTCCACTTTCTCGATCATGTCATCCGACCGGCTTGTGCGAGCCCAAGGTTGTTTCGGTTTGTTGTCACACGATGTTCTGCCTTCATTAAACTGTCGCACCCACGAACGCACTTTCGACACATCCATAACTCCATCACCACATGTCTCCTTCAACTGTCGATGAATTTCATTTGGTTTCACACCACGCAAATTCAGAAAACGAATGATTGCACGCTGTTCAAGTAAGGAAAATGTTGCCATTTTAAGTATTTAAAACAGTTCTCATTCTCGCTGCTGGCGGTAAAATTTCATCTGCCGTACGGTGCTGCCATCTCTGGGACGCATTGACAATGAACGCGGCCTCATTTTAAAACAATGCGCATGTTTCTATCTCTTTCCAGTCCGGAGAAAAAAAATCGGAGGCCTTAGAACTTGAATGCACCTCGTAGTAAGGATGTGGTGATGCCCTGTCATGTCATAAGCCTTCTGTACATCTGAAAAGACAACAAATAGGTGCTGATGATGAGTAAAAGGCCATCTGGATGGTGGACTCCAGGTGAACCAAATCATCAGCAGCAGAGCGGCCTTTGCGAAAACCATCCTGATATGCAACCAGAAGGCCCCAAGACTCAAGGAGCCAATACAGCCCCTTGTTCACCATGCATTCAAGCGACTTACAGAGAACAACAGTAAGGCTGGTTGGATGATCACTATCGACAGTGGGTTCTTACCTAGTTTCAGTACCAGAACTACTGCACTTTCACACCACTGAGACGGGGACTGACCCTCGTCCCAGACCCAACTAAAGGAGGCAAGGGTGTAACACTGACAATCCACTGAGAGATGTTTTAGCATCTGGATGTGGATGCGGGCTGGCCCTCGGGCCATATCCGGGAAAGCGCTAGGGCACTGAGGAGTTCCCACTCACTGAATGGAGTATTATATGACATATTGCAGGTAGTAAAAGATAAAGTGCATTTGTTCCGCCCGCTATTCAATGAGCCAAAGGATGGGTTGGTAGTTGTCAGATGCAAATGCGTGGTTATAATGCTCACAGCGTCTGGATCAGTATAAATAGCAACATCTAACGAAATACTTGATGTACCTGACAGGGAGTCGAAGCTGTGGAGCAATCTAATTTTTGCCCATACCTGTGATGGAGAGGTATGTGGTCCAATAGTGGAAACCTACTGTTCTCAGGACGCTTGCTTTTATAGTTTTATGAGGTAGTGGATGCGGGCATAGACCCATTTAAAGGAATGGGGTGCTCCTGCGAAGGGTGCCGCTTATGGCATTGGAGAGCCCTCCTACGATATCTAATGGCCGCGGGGCCCAAGGGGTCCACCAGCATCTTCTGATAGGGGGATCCCAAGGAAGAGGGTCTGGCTTACTTTGCTGCTAAAAGAATGGCTGCCACTGTATGCTGAACAGACACATCAATACTACCTTGCAATGGGGAACTAAGGATGACAACAAGAGGTGAACACATCCCAGTCAGCATCATTACAGAGAACCCATCTGGGGACGCATCCAGGAGAGCAATGCTGAGGGAGGGATAGAAGATCGGGAACTGATCACTACCACACAGGCCACCATGGACCCGCCAATGGAGAGATGGTAGAAGACTCGGACTGCACAAGGAGAGAATGAACAAGCCTATTAAGTTTTGTGTGCCACACTGAAGTTTAGGGAGACACCAGAGTTCAAGAGGAAACTGATCACTGTACCACCCCACAAAGGGTTATGGGTGTTGAAGTCACCCAAGAGTGGAAAATTGAAGGGAGGTGAGAGAGCAATGGAGGCAGTACATTCCGGGACATGACATCATCAGGAGATAAATGTTATAGATGGTAAAATCTGGAGGGAGATAAACATTACAGATGGTAAAATCTGGAGGGAGATAAACATAACAGATGGTAAAATCATGATGTCTCCTTACCTGATCTATCACAGCCTTCAAAGATGTATCACGAGGCACAAGATCACTGTATACGGAGTCCAGCACATACAAACTTCACATGATACCCTCTCATAATCTATGTTTCTTAACATAACCTCAGTAGCCTTGAAGGGCAAGAGTTCGAATTGCTGGAAACAACATTAACTGGACTGCAATACAGAATGCAGGGTAAGTGCTTAAAAGCTACTGTAGCTCAGCCAGGTGGTGGGAAAACCTGTTACAATTCCACTGGAGGATCGGACTGTGTGAATACTGTGGGGCCTGAAGCGACTACACGGGGACAGGAGGGCAAGTTATGACCCTGGGTCATGTGCTGCCATGTCCCTGAAATAGTTTCAGAGACAGAGGAAGAATGAGAAATCTGCTGCCAGCAGCCTGTTGTCACTTCAGCCACCGGGTGCTGTCTGGCTGGGGACCAGCAGGAACCATGTAAAGAAGAGTCCCAAGGGACTCTTTCCTTGCTAGAGAAGCCAGAGGAGGACGAGGCGCCTCCAGCTTGGGGTGGGGACCAGTGACCCCAGCATGTGAGGACCAATGCTCCTGAAGTAGGTGTAGTGGAAGCACCAGAAGGGACCTCAACAGTCGAGGGGGGACGTGGTGGGGCAGGTATCAGCAAATGGCTCGGAGGACCCATTTTAAGAGGTGCAACAGAGGACGGCACAGTAGAGAGAGAAGGCGATGATGTTGCAGCTGTAGTGTAAGATTCTGTCATTTGTATGGGATTAATATGCTCATACTTCTTTCTAGCCTCTTGATATGTGAGCCTGTCCAGGGTCTTATACAATTGGATTTTCCTGTCGTGCTTAAAAACGGAGCCATCTGTTGAGCACAGAGAGTGGAGCTTGCAGCAGTTTACACAGATGGGGGCAGGGGCACAAGGAAAGTTCACATGCAGCATGGCCACAATCCCTGCAGACACGATTAGAGGTGTAATGGGGAGACATATGTCCACACTTCCTAAACCTAAAGCATCTCATAGAAGGAGAAACTTTGCGTTTCATGTCACACCAATAGACCAACACCTTGATCTACTCAAGCAAAGTACCACCCTCGAAAGCCAAAGTGAAGGCCCCGGCAGCAACTTGGTTTTCCCTTGTTCTGGTGGTGGTGGTGGTGGTGGTGGTGGTAAAGTTCCTATGGGACCACACTACTGAGGTCATCGGCCCCTAGGCTTACACACTACTTAATCTAACTTAAACTAACTTACGCTAAGGACAACACAGGCACCCATGCCCGACTCCAACCTCTAACAGCGGGAGCTGCGTGAACCGTGGCAAAGCGCTCCCTTGTTCTCCTATTGACTTGCCAGATGAAGTGCACACCACATCGCTCTAAGTAGGCCAGCAGCTCCTCGTCAGATTGCAAAAGAAGATTGCAGGTGATGTCCTGGATCACACTGAGACTCTTGCGGGGAATGGCAGTCACAGTAATGTTACCCAACCTTTCACGAGGGAGCAGCGCCTGTGACTGGGCAGGAGATGACATTTTTATCGGGAGGGAACCTCTCTTCATCTTAGAGATGGCTGCAATTTCCCCATATTTGTCTTCAGCATGCCCCACAAAAAATAAAGGCTCTCTGGCCAAAAAGGTGTTCCACTGGTCCTGTTAAAGACCAGGAATTGGGGAGAAGATTTTACTCCTTGTCGTCTAGTTCTGCATTACTCCTATGGCATGGCCAGGGAAGGGAACATGTTGGGATCATACTTTGTTGCATCATATGAGCCCTTTTCATTTGAAGACCACTGTGTCGATGTAACCAGCAGCAGGAGAAAGTTTAAGTCACTTCATGTGCGCACTATCTGCAATGGTGCCATCCACTCTGAAAGGGGGCTCTCCCCATGGGCACCACCCAGCCACAGCAAGGGCTAACTGGCCAGTAATCAGTTTCCATGAGTCCCGTGCCCCAGCCAGCCATGATGGGCAAATAATCTATGGCATAGACGGACAGTGTGCAGCGCAGGCAACGATACTACACTTCTTGCATGGTCAGGGGGCTGCCACTGTGCAGGTACTTGATGATCCCCAGAACGGGATGGCTACCATGTTGGGTTTTGGATGTACTATGACAAGATGGAAGGGTGCCAGGGTAAAAAGGCACAGAGGTGGAGCATACACCACAGTGAGCAACCTTCCCTGCATGACAAGCACTTCTGTAAAATTTGGAAAAGATGGCAGGCCAAATCCAATAATGAGGACCATATAATCACTAAGGTGAAGATAGCAAAGTCCAGCAGGCCTGTACCAAAAGGACCATCTGAGGGGAAATCAGAGGAGATATAAGATAGTCAAAGTGTAGGGGTTTGCAGCACAGAAAGAGGAAGTAGTATTGCAAAGGCTGAGATCCTGTGATAGCTACCCCATACTCACCAAAGAGTGGTTGTGGTGATAAGCGGGGTTGGGGAGGAGGGTAAGGGGTAAGAGGAAGGGAGTTCTGTAATAGAAAGAAATGATAAAGGCTAAAAAACACAATGAAAACTGGCATGATCAACAACATTAAAGTAGAGTAAGAGAAATTATCAGGTCGTCTTATATTAACCACGGATTACTCACAGCCAATACCCCGATGATGATGATGAAGAGTTGGGTTGAGGGGGCACTCGACATCATGGTCATCAAGCACCCTGATGGAACAACCACAGGAAATCTCATGGGTGGGGACGAAGGCTGTCCCCACATGCAGAGTAGTTTATAACATACTAAAGGCTGCCGCCCTTCCCCACCAGTTTAGGGATGAGACTTGATAGTTCACAAAGATGATGTTGTTTGGTTTGTGGGGCGCTCAACTGCTTGGTTATCAGCGCCCGTACAATTACCCAATCTTTGCTCAGTCCAATTTCGCCACTTTCCTGGATGATGATAAAATGAGGAGGACAACACAAACACCCAGTCATCTCGAGGCAGGTGAAAATCCCTGACCCCACAGGGAATCGAACCCAGGACCCCGCGCTCGGGAAGCGAGAACGCTACCGCGAGACCACGAGCGGCGGACATAGTTCACAAAATTTCACCACTCTGTTAACACTGGTATTGGTATCTGCGAGGACAGTGGACAGATCTCCAGCAAGACCAAGGGCTGCCCTATTAGCAGTATAAGGACACACGTAGCCACATTATGCTGAACTGAAAGTGGCACGCCACAGACTTCACAGAAAGGTGGATCCTCCCCCCGGAGGAGGAAGCTATGTGTGAAAGGGCTATGCCCAATGTGCAGTCTGGGAAGCAAAACCTCCTTCCAGCGGCGAGGCTGACACGAAGTCTGCCAAGCTTTTGTGGTCGGTTTGAGTGACCGCAGTTTGTTGTCTGACACCTGCAACTATTCAGTCTCCCACTGACGCATGATGCATCTGTCAGAAAATGAGATGATGGCATGCAACGGGATGGGACATTGATGGACAGCACCATCCCAACATGCTTCCTTGGCAGCTTTATCACCCATGTCATTACCCTGTATCCCAACATGGCCAGGTACCCAGCAAAAGATCACCTTCTTGCCACGGCGTTGGGAGCCGCTGTAAGCAGTCATGGATGAGCTGAACCAGCGGGTCTACCAGATACATTTGGCAAAGCGCTTGCAGTGCACTAAGAGAAGAGAGTCGGAACAGACATGAAAACTCGTATGGTGATGTCTGTGAACCTTCTCCAGTGCCATTAGAATGCCATATAACTCCGCATCATAATTTGTAAATTGTTCTGGGAGACGCACTTTAAAAACCCCATCAGGGAAAACCACTGAACAACCAAGAGCATTCCCCTGAAACAATGGAATAAGAGAGCCCTATACGAAGGGGCCAATAATATTTCATGTGCAGAATTATATGTAGCCTGTGTTGATTTGCAGAGTAACTTGGAATTTAGGACGGTGGAAAGATTAGAAAACTTAATGTTTTGGGAGAACAACATTTTACACAACTCCTGCAAGAAAAAGTTAAGATCCCAAGAGGCTTTAAAGAAATTTGACAATATTCAGAATATTTTTTTCATATGCAGAATAGTTATGGACTTTTAACTTTATCATTAACATAAATAACCACTGCTTACTGTAACTTTATTTCTATGCCACTGGTGCTTGAGCAAACTTCAAAAATTATATGCGTTGGAGCAAGAACTGAAAGTTAAATTCATCGAATTTTTGTGAACTCGCACTTGTTCACAACTCTGATTAAATTCAATCGCACTGTGTATACTTTTCACTCAATAAGAATTCAGAGCAGTTTTTCAGGTCAATGCTACGATAAGATACATATGCTGTTGTATGTCCATTCGGGGCAGCATCAGATGTCAAGTGTGATTTATAAACATACCTTTCAATAAACAAAAATTTAAATTAAAATTGCCACGTGTTGTCAATCTTCATCCCAATCAGAAATTGGCAGACCTATAGAGGTCAGATAGCTAAAAAAGAGAACTTGCAGATTGAACACCGGGGATTTAACCCAGCTGTGTGGTTACCTGTAGGCAAACTGTGAACCAAACTGACCATACATTGTCCCACCATCCACAGGGCAAGCCAAATGACAAACATGTTGAACAGAACTTATTTCCCAAGTGATGAAGTACACACAATAACCCCCCTCCCGGTAGCATCGTAACACATGCTTTACATACACAGCTTGCTCACAGCTTCACACACACACACAACTTGTGCGAACATGTAAGCCCCTGCAGTGTGTAGAAGTTTTGGTTGGTTGGTTGATTGGAGGAGGGGATGGGGATGGCCCACAAGGTCACCAATCCTTTGATCCAAGAGCATTGCATCCAGAAGAAGAGATGTTCACTGAAAAAATTTTCTGATCTAGTTGTGAGATTCAAACAGTAAGACAGAGAAGGCTAAAAAATGTCATGTATATCTTTTGTACCATCAATAATAAAAGCAAGATGAACGAAATATGGAAGTCAGCTGATAGGCATCCTCAGGGCTCTGCGTGCAACAGGAAATGTCCTGTCCACAGATGTCCCACCCTTCATCCATTACAGTCAAGAGCACCTACTATTCAGCAAGGTGCAACACCCAGAACAGAAAATTGGGCATGGCAGAAAATAGGCACACTGAAGCTAAAAGTCATTAAAACAGAGTAATAGAAGGATAAGAGAGAAGCCTGGTCAAGGAGGTAGGGTTAAGGATCCCCCAGACCTAGCATACAGTGGGAGACAGCCCATCCCCAACCAACCTGCCCCTGCTCCGGAAATAGATTAAATCCTAAAAACTGAGAGGTGGGGGAGGCGTGAAGGGCAGGGGGGTGGGGAGGAATTATAAAGAAAACTGAGAAGCAGGTCAAGGGCACACACAACCACAATGCACAATGTGCATGTTGTTCATTACACAAAATAAATCTTTGGGTTAATCTGGTGTGACCAATGCAGAGATGACATAGGACTGTGAATTCCTCCTGGGAGAAGGAGAAGGAAGAGCACCACCTTGATTACGCAGAGATTATTAGATGGGCAGTAGCCCACCAGATGTCTTTCCACTTTCGAATGAGCACAGATCTCGTGTGCACCCACAAAGCCCACCTGGTGTTGGTACGGCAAATGGGAAGTGAGTAAGTGCTCCTCTAGCCGAACAGTCAGCCAATTCATTCCCCAAAACACCCACAAGACTTGGGATCCACTGAAAGACAACTGAGTAGGCAGCACAATGAAGGTCAGCGAGAAGGTCATGAATATTGGAGACCAAAGGGTGACATAAATAGCATCAGTCAAGCACCTGGAGAGTGCTCGCTAAGTCACTACATATTAAAAAACCGGGACAGATAAGATCCTTTAATAAAATAGAGGGCTCTGCTAATGGCTGTTAGCTCTGCTGTAAACACACTATACGTTCCTGCCAGTGAATGGCATTCCATATTGACAGAAGATGTAAAAGCATAACCCGTATAATTCACAGTTTTAGAGTCATCATTGTAAAAGATGACAGCATCCTGGAATTCTTTAAGAATTACGTGACAGATACATGGGGACCAACAGAGACTAGGACCTATACTGGTCCTAATTCATGGCCTGGTCACCATCCAAGGGAGAGTGCATGAGAAAACAAGGCGAGCACAGTCCAGGGAGGAGAGATGGAGATTTTAGCAGAGGGAGGCAAGGTGCTTTCCAAACAGTAATCCCACCTGACAGTGGGAATCAGGATGACATGCCTTGTGTGTAAAGAGGATGGGATACATGGGATGATCAAGGAACTGTCAAATGTCAATTGCATAAGAAACTAAGAGCTGGCGAATATGATGAGGAATGATCCCTACTTCAGCAATGAGACTGTCTGCAGGATCAGTCCAAAAGACCCAACAGACATGTCACAATGGTGGACTGGGTCTAACAGTCTCAAAGCTGAAGGAGCTGCCAAGCCATAAACCTGGCAACAATAGTCCAGTTGGGACGAAACCAGCGCACAGTAAATACGGACAAGAGTAGCACGATCTGCACATCAAGACATGTGGGCAAGAAAGCATGACAGCATTAAGCTTCCACATGCAACTGCTTCTTCAGGTGACAAATATAGGGTAGCCAAGATCAAATTTTTATCAAAAAGGAGGCCCAAGAAGTGGGATTGTGCAATAATGTCCATTTTGCAGCATACCTAAGAAGAGTTCCGGGTTAGGATGGACCACTGGACAACGGCAGGAATGCATGACCGGCATTCAGCAGAGGTTATTGAGTGGGTGCTATACCAAAACCAAAAATCATTGACATGCAACACAGAGATGACCAGCAGCCTGACAATAGGTCACTAGCCCATTGATGGTAAGCCAGTGGGATAGAAACTGGTAGGGGACTGCAAAAGCTCCAGTCACTAAATGGTAAGTAAAGTGTAGGACTTATGCTGGTCAAAACAGACTGTGAAAAGGTGCTGGCATTTAGAAAAAGCCTGTCAGACTGCCATCCCACACCTAAGCAGATGGTCAGTTGATCGTCCCTCTCAGAAACCACACTGATAGAGGGACAAAAGGACCATTTGAGAAACCAGAATAATTGTGGGCAACCATCTTTTCAAGCAGCTTACGAAGTATGTTGGTCAAGCTAATCAGTTGGCAACTGTCGAGAGACATTGTGTTCTCACTGGGCTTAAGGATTGGTATATCTACACTACCTCACCATTGTGAGGGGAAGGCATCTTGGAGCCAAAGACAGCTGAGGCCCTAAGTTGTTGCCTTTCAGGAACATTCAGATGCCAGATCATGTGACTGAACTGAATGAGGAGACATAATGCTCCCAGCATTTCTTCTTACTGTGTTTGAGTAGATAGCAAACCTAAGCACAAAGTCACTTAAAGTGATTAACTTGGTCTGCGAAGGATGTCTGAATCATTGCAGGGCTCATCATAGCTATTGCAATGTCTCAATGACTTTACAGTACTGGCCGAGGAATGGCCGGGGCCAGGATGAGGGGGATACCCATAGAAAGTGAAATAGCAGTTCCAGTGGTGTGGATGATTGTACCCGAGACACCTTGCACAACCTCATCAACACAATCTGACAGAGAGGAATCAAATGTAACAGCAGAGGTATACAAAGGCCAACACCAAATGGCTCTGTGAAGTGCTGACCATGGTAGTCAGTCAGTGGCAAGGAAATGTCACATCACTGAAAAGTGGTCAGTGGCAAAAATGTCATCACGCAACAACCAGTATAGCGAAGTCATAATATTAGGGGAAGAGATTGACAGCTGAAAAGGTGCCATGGATGGCACTGGAGTGAGTAGGAGAACCATCATTAAGGAGGCACAGATCAGGTCTGTGAGAGGCCGGTCAATTAAAAGGCCATTACCAAGGGAAATGTTACCCCCAAACAGGGGATGGTAGTTATTGAAAAAAAAAGGGGGGGGGGGCTGTTGGATTACTGTGGTCAATTCAACGTAAGTGGCCTGCCTGGTGATACATAAATGCTGCACATGACGATTGCTGAGGTCATTCACACATGTACCACTGTTGCCTCAAATGAGGTACGAAGAGGAACCCATTCACTGATGACATCTATATGAACTAAAGTGTAGACCTCTCCAGAAGCTCTCTCGAGACCAGCATGGTTACGACAGAATGCCCGACAACGATGGAGAATGGTCATCAGTGAAGTGCATTTCTTGGAGAGCAATGCAAATCACAGAAGAAGAGGAAATAAGGTGGTGGTGTATTGGCACGTGTCAATAGTATCCATTAAAATTACACTGAATGATCACATGACTGACCAGGTTAGGCACGAAGGGGCCAGGAGCACCAGTCACACGGCAGGATCACTGCCTGTCACCAGTGAAGATGGAACCACATCCAAAAACACCAGCTCAGAATCCGACAGCGTGGGGGAATCTGGCACCTCTGGGGACAATGGAAGAGCCCTGTGCCAATTCTCCTCCTCCTCCTCCTCCTCGGCAATCTTTGATGGGCAAGGTTCTTTCAAGGGAATATTTGCATTGGGTGCTGCAGGGAGAGCTGAAGAACAGCCAGATCTGGGACTCTCAGGCCGTGGCTCCTTCAGCTATTGTTTGGTGTCAGGCCTCTGGTCCAGGTGTTGTCAGGGAGATGGATCCCAAAAAAGAGCCCTGTCACCATGAGATGTCAAAGAACGCTTCTCCAGTTGGGTGCAGGACACGGTTCCCGAAGAAGGAACTGTGAGAACCACAAGAGAGGTGGTGATGGGAGATCTGTTTTGGAGAAGGTTGTATGGGTGCTTTTTGTCTCCTCAAAAAAAGAGAGAGCGAGAGATAACAGAAAGAAACTGAGAAAACTGGCAGACTTGAAGGTTTATGTACTGGGCACTTTCCACAGAAAGGTAGATTTTCATAAGGACTACCTTCAAGGAGTGATCACTCATCGTGCCAAATTTTGTGTCCGTCATGCAGCAGGATGACATATGCCCAAAGCGTAAACATCTTAAGCATATTATAGGTGGTGGGACATGCCATTCCTCATCACATCTGCACACCATGACATTAACTTTCTACAGGAGGACACTTCCTTTAAAGGCTTAGGTAAAGGCATCTCGACCCTTTCTGTACAACTGATAAAATGCATGCCACATATCAGTCCAGAGTTCCTTGCCTGTTTGGAGCATAAGATCTCTGTGAACGATGATTCTTTGGACAATTTTCAAAGTTTTGTGTGGGATAATGGTCAGGAGTATGTCACTTAGACAATCAGATGTCTGAAGAGCTGAAGACTGGCAGCAGACGAAGTTTTAATTAATAACAAACCATTTTGCATTTTTCCAAGAGACTCAGTTTCCCCACATTTGCCTTCAACTTTTTTGACAAAAAATAATGCTTGCATTGGAGTAAAAGTACCCCAGCAGTCTGAGTACATACCAAGTATTAGGTGAAGCATTTCACTTCCAAATGTCTGGCTTATCCCTCTTCCAAAGCATAGCCAGGGGAGGAAATATTGTGGGGTTGTATCTCTCTGCATTGTAATAACATTTCCCATCTAAAAAGACTGCTGGAGACTTGCGGCCACTAGTGGAAGAAAGTTTAATTCAGAAGTTTGATGATAACTAGGTCTACAGCCTGCGTGATATTTTTAAGTGACATCATTCCACAGCTTTCTAATGTGTATGGTGTGTGGAACAGCAGATAAATTTGCAACTCCACAAGCAATTGCTCTTACACAGTATGTCAAAGTTTTATATTATTGTGTGGGTTACAAAAGTGTAAGTAGCTTCCAAATTTTCACTTTACCATTTGTCAGTTTCATAATTACGAATATTATACTTGACGACTGACTGTTTTCACAAAGCTTAAAAATGACCATGTGTCAAAATTTCAATCACAAAAAATAAAGTTTTAACAGTCTAAAGCAAAATGATTTCATAAAAAACGTTTAATTAGTTCATGTGTGAATCTTCTGCCATGTTACCAACCACTCTTATCATGGGTTCACCTGCTGAGGACCACAGCAAGGGATACTTGGCCAGTAAACCATTGCCCAGAGCCTCTTTGTCCCAGCCAGGAAGGGTACATACTCCTTGGCTTGTGTGAGGAGTTTCCAGCTAAGGCGGCAACAGTACAGGGGGTTACCACGATGGCCCCCTGCCCTACAACTGAATGGCTACCATGCTGAGTTTTGGGCACAGTAGTTTTGCAGGAGAGGAAGGAAGCAAACAGAGAAAGGAACAAAAGGTGAAATATACACTGCACTGGGCAACATTCCTTGCACAACACACACTCCTGTAAAATTTAGAAAAGAGAGAGAAGATCAAAGCCAACAATGGGGGCCATACAGTTAAGAATGAAAAGTTGTAGAATGCCAAAAGGAAAGAAAAATGAGTGCCCAAATTCACAAACCAAATCCAGGCATAACTGCCAACCAATAGACAATCCAGCAAATAAGCAAAGAGGAAATAAGAATAGTAGAAGGATAGAATTGTGGTGCAAAAAGGGAAGTAGTGCTGCAATGGCCATGGCCATGGCTTTGTGGTGGTCAAGCATGTACTCACAAGAGATGTGAGCCCCTGGGGGCCCTCATTTTTGCTTCATAGATGTGTTTAAGAGAACTGGAGAAACTATTATCACTCATAGTAAATGAACATATGGAAATTCATTGTTTACATGAAAGGTGCATGGTAGCAGGCTGTGCTTTGAATTAAGGCAACAGAAGGCAAAGAGTAATCTCGCCCATCCCCCTCATTTTACACATACGAGAGAGAGAGAGAGAGAGAGAGAGAGAGAGAGAGAGAGAGAGAGAGGTGGGGGGAGGCGGAGGGAGGGAGGCTGCTTCAATCAACAGACCTTCAAACTTTATCTCCTTGAACTATGCAAAAAAGGCTGCCATTCTCAAGTGGGTCTAATTAGATATTCCCAGAAATACAACAATTAAATTAGCGTAATACTCCACATTGTTATGATGATGTACACAATTACAATTCCAAAAATCTACATCTACATGATGAAATTAAGAACTTACAGGTATTTCATGAGTGTAATGAATCTCGAAGCAGGACAAGTCACATGAAACTATGTTATACTGACAAATATTTTGTTTGCGCAAAGTCAGTCTCTCTCTCTCTCTCTCTCTCGGTCTTTCCATCTAATCCTGTCTGATAAGTCTCCCCTGACCTGTGGGTCTGTCTGACTTTTCCAAGCTCTTCCCATTTCCTAAACTACACCAGTCCTTTTCATTACCACTTTTCCTTCCCCTTCAACCCTTCTGCCAGAAGAAGGAGCAACTAGCTCCAAAACAGCTTGCAAACTTCCATACCTTTTTTAAATGCATTCTCCTGCTGCCACTTAGTGAGTAGTTTTTCCATCTATCCAAAAAAATTACATATAATATGAAGTAAGCCTCAAAATATCAAATGGGTAAGCTGTTACACAACTTTATTCTTAAAAAGCTGGAAAAATAATACATTGACTTTAAAAAGTTTTTTCTGTAGTTTCCTACCGAATGATTGAAGATACAGAAAAAATATCATATTACGAGGGTCAGTCAAAAAGTAATGCCTCCTATTTTTTTTTCTACGTTTAATTGTCAGGAAATTTAAATGCAATTACATAGGTTGAAAACCACAACATTGAGGATCATTTTGTCATTTTTCAATGTAATCTCCGCCCATCTCTACAGTTTTGGTCCATCTTTGAACAAGGGCATGTATCCCAGCACGGTAAAAATCACAGCTCTGCTTCCTAAGCCATTGACGCACGGATGTTTTGACGGCCTCCTCATCTTCAAAATGAATCCCACGATGAGCTTCTTTTAGTGGCCCGAACAGATGGAAGTCTGATGGTGCCAGGTCAGGGCTGTATGGGGGATGAGGCAAAACTTCTCATCCAATTTTGACAATCTCATCAGAGGTGTGACGACTGGTGTGTGGTCTTGCATTGTCATGCAAAAGAAGAACATCTGCCATTGATTTTGTTGGGCGAACTCGCTGAAGACGTGCTTTAAGTTTGTTGAGGGTTGTGACGTATTGAACAGAATTTATTGTGCATCCCTGCTCCAAAAAATCAACCAGAATCACACCCTCTGTATCCCAGAAAACTGTTGCCATAACTTTCCCTGCCGATCGCACAGTTTTGAATTTTTTCTTCCTCGGGGAGCTTGTGTGACGCCACTCCATTGACTGCCTCTTTAATTCGGGTTCAAAAAAATGCACCCATGTTTCGTCCCCGGTCACAATTTTTTTCAGAAACTCATCTCCCTCCAAACGGAAGCGCTGCAAGTGTTGGGAGGCTATTGTTTTCCTTGCCTCTTTATTCTGATCGGTTAACATTCTTGGAACCCACCGTGCACAAACTTTTGAGTACCCGAATTGTTTAATAATCGTGATCACACTGCCTTTACTAAGAGAAATAATGCGACACACTTCATCTGCAGTCACCCGACGGTCACCACGAATGATGTCATCAACTTGCTGAATGTTGTGTGGAGTCACTGCACTCACCGGCCTGCCGCTCCGCTTTTCGTCAGTCAACGGTGTTTGCCCTTCAGCTTCCTTACGACGACGAACCCATCGTCTAACAGTGCTGACATCCACTGTCACAACACCATACACCTTCTTCAGTCTTTCATGAATGCGTATGGGCGTTTCACCTTCTGCATTCAAGAATTCAATCACACAACGCTGTCTCAAACGAACATCGATGTCGGCCATCTTACAAACTTCTGCTGTGCTGCCACCTGTTGACACAGAAAGTTACTACTGCAGTGGATTGCAGAAGAAGGTTTGAGGAATGGCGCCAAATTCAAATTTTTCACTTAACTTAATTTCTTTAAGTAGAAAAAAAATGGGAGGCATTACTTTTTGACCGACCCTCGTATTTTTTGTAGCATATTTGTAGAATAGTTGCTGTCAAAAATTATGTGGATGAACTTATTAGCTGTGAAGCTTTGAAAAGTTAAAGATTTCTTAAAGTGATAAGAAACAAATAGGCAACATCTCACAGTGGTGAAAAAAACCACAACAGTAATAGGCATATGTCTGTCCTAAGCTTCTTCTTCTTCTTCTTCTTCTTCTTCTTCTTCTTCATGTGTTTTTGCTCATGCAGGTCTTTCACAAAGCCTCTTCCAATCTTCTCTCTCCCCCACTTTAGTCCTCTTCGATTCACATCATCCTCACACAGTCTTTACATCTTGTTCATGGTCTCCCAAGTATTGGCAGGTAAACAAATAAACCTTATTCACATGACAAAATGCCTGTCAGGTGCAGACCATCTAGTGCAGAACAAAAAAACAAAATATTAACACAAAGATCAATGAGAGGTCTAGCAAGCCAGTGCTAGCACACCATCACTGTTTTCAAAAAACAAATGAACTTGGGATTCAACCCACATGTAACAGTTAAATTTGCACAAAATGCCAGCTCAACGTTCCAAAATTTATATACAGACACCACCTTGTCCTCATGATTTATCTCATACTGTCACAGTTCTTTAAATGATAGTCTAACTGGGGAGAACAACAGCTTGAAATAATACAACCCAATCAAAATTATTTTGAAACACAGACATTTGTCTGTTCTACCACCCATCTAGATCATTCATATGTAAATCCCTGCATTCATGTATAATCAATGTTTGGAGGTTAGCAAATCTAAAGATTACAGAGGCCCATGTCACTGGGAAAAAAAAGTGACAAAATTTATTTTGAACTCTACCCAGATATCTTGTTGATTTTGAATGCTTGCATCATTTGAAAATGTGATATCTGTGGATTTTGACATTGGACTACTGCAGTGCAGATGCAAAGAAAATAAAGTAGCATGTGCACTTGGCTTTGTTAAGTGGGTGTGTTGTTGCTCAATTGTGAAACTCCACCTTCGCATTTTGATGACAAATACGGGAATAACACACACACACACACACACACACACACACACACACCAATATGAAATGCTTTTGTGAGCTGTGGCTACCCTAAGTGATGACAATCTGAGAATGGTTTGCAGGCTTTTGTCATTTCTTTATATGAAACTTCCTGGCAGATTAAAACTGTGTGCCCGACCGAGACTCAAACTCGGCACCTTCGCCTTTCGCGGGCAAGTGCTCTACCATCTGAGCTACCGAAGCACGACTCACGACCGGTACTCACAGCTTTACTTCTGCCAGTATCTCGTCTCCTACCTTCCTAACTTTACAGAAGCTGTCCTGCGAACCTTGCAGAACGAGCACTCCTTTCTTCAGGGATTGGAATGACTCCTTACCCTCTCCCCTAAAACCCTCATCCTATCATCTTTCCCTCTCCTTCCCTCTTTCCTGACGAAGCAACCGGGGGGTTGCGAAAGCTCGAAATTTTGTGTGTGTGTTTGCGTTTTTTATTGTGCCTATCTACCAGCGCTTCCCCATTTGGTAAGTCATGGAATCTTTGTTTTTAATATATTTTTCCCATGTGGAATGTTTCTGAAGGAAACATTCCACGTAGGAAAAATATACCTAAAAACAAAGATGATGTGACTTACCAAATGAAGGTGCTGGCAGGTCGACAGACACACAAACGAACACAAACATACACACAAAATTCTAGCTTTTGCAACCAACGGCTGCTTCATCAGGAGAGAGGGAAGGAGAGGGAAAGACGAAAGGATGTGGGTTTTAAGGGAGAGGGTAAGGAGTCATTCCAATCCCGGGAGCGGAAGGACTTACCTTAGGGGGGAAAAAAGGACAGGTATACACACACACACACACACACACACACACACACACACACACACACACACATCCATCCGCACATACACAGACACAAGCAGACATTTGTAAAGGCAAAGAGTTTGGGCAGAGATGTCAGTCGAGGCGGAAGTAAAGAGGCAAAGATGTTGTTGAAAGACAGGTGAGGTATGAGTGGCGGCACCTTGAAATTAGCGGAGGTTGAGGCCTGGCGGATAACGAGAAGAGAGGATATACTGAAGGGCAAGTTCCCATCTCCGGAGTTCTGACAGGTTGGTGTTAGTGGGAAGTCTCCAGATAACCCAGACGGTGTAACACTGTGCCAAGATGTGCTGGCCGTGCACCAAGGCATGTTTAGCCACAGGGTGATCCTCATTACCAACAAACACTGTCTGCCTGTGTCCATTCATGAGAATGGACAGTTTGTTGCTGGTCATTCCCACATAGAAAGCTTCACAGTGTAGGCAGGTCAGTTGGTAGATCACGTGGGTGCTTTCACACGTGGCTCTGCCTTTGATCGTGTACATCTTCCGGGTTACAGGACTGGAGTAGGTGGTGTTGGGAGGGTGCATGGGACTGGTTTTACACTGGGGACAGTTACAAGGGTAGGAGCCAGAGGGTAGGGAAGCTGGTTTGGGGATTTCATAGGGATGAACTAAGAGGTTACGAAGGTTAGGTGGACGGCGGAAAGACACTCTTGGTGGAGTGGGGAGGATTTCATGAAGGATGGATCTCATTTCAGGGCAGGATTTGAGGAAGTCGTATCCCTGCTGGAGAGCCACGTTCAGAGTCTGATCCAGTCCCGGAAAGTATCCTGTCACAAGTGGGGCACTTTTGGGGTTCTTCTGTGGGAGGTTCTGGGTTTGAAGGGATGAGGAAGTGGCTCTGGTTATTTGCTTCTGTACCAGGTCGGGAGGGTAGTTGCGGGATGCAAAAGCTGTTTTCAGGTTGTTGGTGTAATGGTTCAGGGATTCCGGACTGGAGCAGATTCGTTTGCCACGAAGACCTAGGCTGTAGGGAAGGGACCGTTTGATGTGGAATGGGTGGCAGCTGTCATAATGGAGGTACTGTTGCTTGTTGGTGGGTTTGATGTGGACGGACGTGTGAAGCTGGCCATTGGACAGATGGAGGTCAACGTCAAGGAAGTGGCATGGGATTTAGAGTAGGACCAGGTGAATCCGATGGAACCAAAGGAGTTGAGGTTGGAGAGGAAATTCTGGAGTTCTTCTTCACTGTGAGTCCAGATCATGAAGATGTCATCAATAAATCTGTACCAAACTTTGGGTTTGCAGGCCTGGGTAACCAAGAAGGCTTCCTCTAAGCGACCCATGAATAGGTTGGCGTACGAGGGGGCCATCCTGGTAACCATGGCTGTTCCCTTTAATTGTTGGTAGGTCTGGCCTTCAAAAGTGAAGAAGTTGCGGGTCAGGATGAAGCTGGCTAAGGTAATAAGGAAAGAGGTTTTAGGTAGGGTGGCAGGTGATCGGCGTGAAAGGAAGTGCTCCATCGCAGCGAGGCCCTGGACATTCGGAATATTTGTGTATAAGGAAGTGGCATCAATGGTTTCAAGGATGGTTTCCGGGGGTAACAGACTGGGTAAGGATTCCAGGCGTTCGAGAAAGTGGTGGTGTCTCTGATGAAGGATGGGAGACTGCATGTAATGGGTTGAAGATGTTGATCTACGTAGGCAGAGATACGTTCTGTGGGGGCTTGGTAACCAGCTACAATGGGGTGGCCGGGATGATTGGGTTTGTGAATTTTAGGAAGAAGGTAGAAGGTAGGGGTGCGGGGTGTTGGTGGGGTCAGGAGGTTGATGGAGTCAGGTGAAAGGTTTTGTGGGGGCCTAAGGTTCTGAGGATTCCTTGAAGCTCCGCCTGGACATCAGGAATGGGATTACCTTGGCAAACTTTGTATGTGGTGTTGTCTGAAAGCTGACGCAGTCCCTCAGTCACATACTCCTGACGATCAAGTACCACTGTCGTGGAACCCTTGTCCGCCGGAAGAATGACGATGGAACGGTCAGCCTTCAGATCACGGATAGCTTGGGCTTCAGCAGTGGTGATGTTGGGAGTAGGATTAAGGTTGTTTAAGAAGGATTGAGAGTCAAGGCTGGAAGTCAGAAATTCCTGGAAGGTTTGGAGGGGGTGATTTTGAGGAAGAGGAGGTGGGTACCGCTGTGACGGAGGACAGAACTGTTCCAGGCAGGGTTCAATTTGGATAGTGTCTTGGGGAGTTGGATCATTAGGAGTAGGATTAGGATCATTTTTCTTCGTGGCAAAGTGATATTTCCAGCAGAGAGTACGAGTGTAGGACAGTAAATCTTTGACGAGGGCTGTTTGGTTGAATCTGGAAGTGGGACTGAAGGTGAGGCCTTTGGATAGGACAGAGGTTTCAGATTGGGAGAGAGGTTTGGAGGAAAGGTTAGCTACTGAATTAGGGTGTTGTGGTACCAGATTGTGTTGATTGGAAGTTTGAAGTTTTGGAGGGAGTGGAGCTGGAAGTGGGAGATTGAGTAGATGGGAGGGACTGGGTTTTTGTGGGCAATGAGAGGAGGTTGAGGTTTGCTGGAAAGGTTGTGAAGGGTGAGTGAGTTGCCTTTCCGGAGGTGGGAAACCAGGAGATTGGATAGTTTTTTGAGGTGAAGGGTGGCATGCTGTTCTAATTTGCGGTTGGCCTGTAGGAGGATGCTCTGAACAGCCGGTGTGGATGTGGGAGAGGAAAGATTGAGGATTTTTATTAAGGATAGGAGTTGACAGGTGTGTTCAATGGCTGAGTTGATGTGTAGGTGAAGGATTAGGTGGGTGAGGGCAATGGATTGTTCAGTTTGGAACTGGTATAGGGACTGATCGAAAGAAGGGTTGCAGCCAGAGATGGGAACTTTAAGTGTGAGGCCTTTGGGGATAATGCCAAATGTCAGACAAGCCTGAGAAAATAAAATATGGGAGTGTAATCTGGCTAGGGCGAAGGCATGTTTGCGGACGGAATGTAAATAAAACTTAATGGGGTCGTTGTGGAGGTGTTGTG
The DNA here is from genome assembly GCF_023864275.1 of Schistocerca cancellata. Taxonomy (NCBI): domain Eukaryota; kingdom Metazoa; phylum Arthropoda; class Insecta; order Orthoptera; family Acrididae; genus Schistocerca; species Schistocerca cancellata. Next base: position 460,073,060 of record NC_064634.1, on the reverse strand, counting down.
AGGGTGACATGGTATTTCACCTGACTCCATCAACCTCCTGACCCCACAGACACCCCGCACCCGTACCTTCTTCCTAAATTTCACGAACCCAATCATCCTGGCCAACCCATTGTAGCTGGTTACCAAGCCCCCACAGAACGTATCTCTGCCTACGTAGATCAACACCTTCATCCTATTCATGGGTCGCTAAGAGGAAGCCTTCTTGGTTACCCAGGCCTGCAAACCCAAAGTTTGGTACAGATTTATTGATGACATCTTCATGATCTGGACTCACAGTGAAGAAGAACTCCAGAATTTCCTCTCCAACCTCAACTCCTTTGGTTCCATCAGATTCACCTGGTCCTACTCTAAATCCCATGCCACTTTCCTTGACGTTGACCTCCATCTGTCCAATGGCCAGCTTCACACGTCCGTCCACATCAAACCCACCAACAAGCAACAGTACCTCCATTATGACAGCTGCCACCCATTCCACATCAAACGGTCCCTTCCCTACAGCCTAGATCTTCGTGGCAAACGAATCTGCTCCAGTCCGGAATCCCTGAACCATTACACCAACAATCTGAAAACAGCTTTTGCATCCCGCAACTACCCTCCCGACCTGGTACAGAAGCAAATAACCAGAGCCACTTCCTCATCCCTTCAAACCCAGAACCTCCCACAGAAGAACCCCAAAAGTGCCCCACTTGTGACAGGATACTTTCCGGGACTGGATCAGACTCTGAATGTGGCTCTCCAGCAGGGATACGACTTCCTCAAATCCTGCCCTGAAATGAGATGCATCCTTCATGAAATCCTCCCCACTCCACCAAGAGTGTCTTTCCGCCGTCCACCTAACCTTCGTAACCTCTTAGTTCATCCCTATGAAATCCCCAAACCAGCTTCCCTACCCTCTGGCTCCTACCCTTGTAACTGCCCCCAGTGTAAAACCTGTCCCATGCACCCTCCCAACACCACCTACTCCAGTCCTGTAACCCGGAAGGTGTACACGATCAAAGGCAGAGCCACGTGTGAAAGCACCCACGTGATCTACCAACTGACCTGCCTACACTGTGAAGCTTTCTATATGGGAATGACCAGCAACAAACTGTCCATTCTCATGAATGGACACAGGCAGGCAGTGTTTGTTGGTAATGAGGATCACCTGGTGGCTAAACATGCCTTGGTGCACGGCCAGCACATCTTGGCACAGTGTTACACCGTCTGGGTTATCTGGATACTTCCCACTAACACCAACCTGTCAGAACTCCGGAGATGGGAACTTGCCCTTCAGTATATCCTCTCTTCTTGTTATCTGCCATGCCTCAGCCTCCACTGATTTCAAGTTGCTGCCACTCATACCTCACCTGTCTTTCAACAACAACTTTGCCTCTTTACTTCCGCCTCGACTGACATCTCTGCCCAAACTCTTTGCCTTTACAAATGTCTGCTTTTGTCTGTGTATGTGCGGATGGATATGTGTGTATGTGTGTGTGTGTGTGTGTGTGTGTGTCAAGTGGACTGCAAATGAAATGACAGCAAATATTTGGGAGTTTTGATGAGAGTTTTGAAAAATATTTTTTAAAATCTTAATTCAACATAAAGAGGGGAGTTAGGATCTGTAACAATATCTCTGTCAATCTGCATTATTAATATATACACCTGGATGCCCTGTAATTCTATTTCGCAACATGGAGGATGATTTTTTTAAAAATACATAAAAATCTCTGCGGGTAGGTGTACTATATATATTAACACACATTGTTTCTAGCAAATGTTCAACTATTTGTCAAACAGCACACTTCATTCACAACTCTCGTGAATCTGCTGGTCATATCTCCTGGTTACACAGTTTTAAATATCTATATCTAATACAAAATCATTTCTCCTGGCTAACCATCCCCCCCCCCTTGGACAAATTTTTAGTTAAAAACTGGTAGCCTATAAGAAACTAGTTTTACATTGTAGTTGCATGAGTAGAACTAAAAAGTATGTTCATCAATGTTAACACTAATCATACGTGCATATACTGTAAATTGACCTGTTCCACATCACATCATTTTGATAAAAGAACCATTCAAATGATCTATGGACTACATAACTCATTAACTAACTATTGTTTCTACAATAACCATTGCTTCTGCAGTCTTTATATTAGTCAACCTTCTAACACCAACTGTAAACAAAGGGATAATTTTGCAGATAAATTGCCTTGCTGTCTGGTAGAACATGCACATCTTCATATTTTGGTACCATTTTCATTTGGTTTTAACTGTTAAAAATACAATACTTTCTTTGTAATAAGGAGAAGATCAAAGTGATAACATTATTTTGGAATGAAAGACTGGTGTATCTTACCTGTCAGCTAAATTATGAAGATCATCTTGGAAATTGGTTGGGTGATGGCACGTTTGTGTGAAGGCCTTTGTATGCATTTGCTTCAGCACCACCCAGGTCAGCATAGTAACAGTACACAGGCACAGCGAAGACAACACTCTGGTGAGTGTGAAGCGCATCCTACCTGTAAAAATTAATAAGAAATAAACACAAAAACAGAAGTGAAGAAGTGCCCCAATTACCATTTACAACCCTTCAGTTTTAATTAAATTAGTAATCATGTGACATTTATAAAACACGTTTAAAGTCAGACTGATTTCTAAAACAATAAAGATGTTAACTGAACATGCCTACTTTTTTTAGTGTTTAGTGAACCATGCTGCTATCTGAATGAGAGAATGGCTCACACACAGGGCAGGGTGCCTAATGAATTTTGCTTAATGGAGGAAAGACAACAGATTTCGTTCAGTCAGGTAGAGTAATATGTCTTGACTTCCGGAAAGCATTTGAATCAGTACCATTCATACACTTTTTGTAAGTACAATCCCGTGAAGTATCAAGCGAAATATGTGACTGGCCTGATGGTTTTCTCATTGAGAGAACAAAACATGTTATCTTGGATGGAGGGTCATCGCAATCCTTGCTTTAAACATATAGAAATGTAAAATTATGCACTTCATTGAACGAAAAAATGCAAGACCCTACAACTACGACATCAATGAGCTGTAACTGAAAATGGTCAACTCAAATATCTTGGTGTAACAATTTATAGGGATACAAATTTTAGTACCTTCAGTAAGTGTAACAACACCTCTACTCGGTACAGTTGGCATGGGTACTACACAGGCTAACAGTTACTTGGTTACAACCAGAAACAGAACCCCTTAAACTGAACGAACTCACTGTGCAAATTGAATTACGGAATACAGAGCTTCAAAGCCATGTAGATATGTGCATGACAATATACTCAGCATGCGATTGGCACAGCCAGCTAATGACCGAGCATATGACAGAAGAAATACTTCAGTTGATTGATGAAAGGAGGAAGTACAAACATGTTCCGGGAAAATCAGGAATACAGAAATACAAGTCGCTGACGCATGAAATAAATAGGAAGTGCAGGGAAGCTAAGAAGAAATGGCTGCAGGAAAAATGTGAATACATCGAAAAAGATATGATTGTCGGAAGGACAGACTCAGCATACAGCAAAGTCGAAACAACCTTTGGTGACATTAAAAGCAACGGTGGTAACATTAAGAGTGCAACGGGAATTCCACTGTTAAATGGAGAGGAGAGAGCAGATAGGTGGAAAGAATACATTGAAAGCCTCTATGAGGGTGAAGATTTGTCTGATGTGATAGAAGAAGAAACAGGAGTCGATATAGAAGAGATAGGGGATCCAGTATTAGAATCGGAATTTAAAAGAGCTTTGGAGGACTTACGGTCAAATAAGGCAGAAGGGATAGATAACATTCCATCAGAATTTCTAAAATCATTGGGGGAAGTGGCAACAAAACGACTATTCACGTTGGTGTGTAGAATATATGAGTCTGGCGATATACCATCTGACTTTCGGAAAAGCATCATCCACACAATTCCGAAGACGGCAAGAGCTGACAAGTGCGAGAATTATCGCACAATCAGCTTAACAGCTCATGCATCGAAGCTGCTTACAAGAATAATATACAGAAGAATGGAAAAGAAAATTGAGAACGCGCTAGGTGACGATCAGTTTGGCTTTAGGAAAAGTAAAGGGACGAGTGAGGCAATTCTGACGTTACGGCTAATAATGGAAGGAAGGATAAAGAAAAATCAAGACACTTTCATAGGATTTGTCGACCTGAAAAAAGCGTTCAACAATATAAAATGGTGCAAGCTGTTCGAGATTCTGATAAAAGTAGGGGTAAGCTATAGGGAGAGACGGGTCATATACAATATGTACAACAACCAAGAGGGAATAATAAGAGTGGACGATCAAGAACGAAGTGCTCGTATTAAGAAGGGTGTAAGACAAGGCTGTAGCCTTTCGCCCCTACTCTTCAATCTGTACATTGAGGAAGTAATGATGGAAATAAAAGAAAGGTTCAGGAGTGGAATTAAAATACAAGGTGAAAGGATTTCAATGATACGATTCGCTGATGACATTGCTATCCTGAGTGAAAGTGAAGAAGAACTAAATATCTGCTGAACGGAATGAGCAGTCTAATGTGTACACAGTATGGTTTGAGAGTAAATCGGAGAAAGACGAAGGTAATGAGAAGTAGTAGAAATGAGAACAGCGAGAAACTTAACATCAGGATTGATGGTCACGAAGTCAATGAAGTTAAGGAATTCTGCTACCTAGGCAGTAAAATAACCAATGACGGATGGAGCAAGGAGGACATCAAAGGCAGACTCGCTATGGCAAAAAAGGCATTTCTGGCCAAGAGAAGTCTACTAATATCAAATACTGGCCTTAATTTGAGGAAGAAATTTCTGAGGATGTACGTCTGGAGTACAGCATGGACTGTGGGAAAACCGGAACAGAAGAGAATCGAAGCATTTGAGATGTGGTGCTATAGACGAATGTTGAAAATTAGGTGGACTAATAAATATATGAGGAGGTTCTACGCAGAATCGGAAAGGAATATGTGGAAAACACTGATAAGGAGAAGGGACAGGATGATAGGACATCTGCTAAGACACGAGGGAATGACTTCCATGGTACTAGAGGGAGCTGTAGAGGGCAAAAACTGTAGAGGAAGACAGAGATTGGAAGACGTCAAGCAAATAATTGAGGACGTAGGTTGCAAGTGCTACTCTGAGATGACGAGGTTAGCACAGGAAAGGAATTTGTGGCAGGCCGCATCAAACCAGTCAGTAGACTGATGCCCAAAAAGAAAAAAATCTCCAAACCCCAGCAACGACACATGACAACAAAGAGACAGACAATGACTCGCAGCGCAGGCAGCCACGTGCGCCGGCTGGCTCAGAGAAAAATAACATAGACGCTAACCTGGTTTTTAAAGAATAACACATATTTATTGCTTAAAAGAATAATATCTATTTACTGCTTATATGAGCTTAAGTTTTATTAATGTATATGTTTTGAGTACCAAGGAATGAAAGCTTTTCCTAGCCAACCTGCTCAATTGGTGTAAAATCACGAGCAGTTTCAGTATCACATAAAGAAAGATAAAGCACCTCCACATAAATAATGATATTTCGATTATATTATGCAGCACATAAAGGACATCAAGCAAGTTGACAGTGAGCATAAAGCACTGGTGGACACACACTCCTGTAGCGGTGTGATCACGAATAAACTCAACTTTGAAGCCCTCCATCTTGCACAGCAAGAGGACACACCCATTGAAGATAAAATGAAAGACAATGCCCATAACAAAGAGAAAGCATATAACAGTATCTGCTTGAAGATTGTGGTTAACATCTCTAGCAGGTGAAACAGTATAAGTATTTAGAGATATTACTAAGAAGTGATCTTAAATATGACGGTCACATAAAAGCCATATTAGGGAAGACAAATCAGAAGACTCAGATTTGCTGGAAGGATTCTGAGAAAATGATATGCATCCAAAAAGAAAGGGAGAAAAAAATCAGATACAAGGTACTAGAGTTATTAATTGTAGAATATTGTTCCAGTGTTTGGAACCCTTGTCAATAAGGTGTGACAACAAACATCAAATGTTTTCAGACACTATAACAGGTAGGTACAGGCAATATATAAGTGTAACAAAAATGGGGAATACAGAAGCGTCCGATTCCACCTGTTGGCTTTGAACCATGACATCACCAATACAGCGGAAACATAACAAACATGAAAATACATCGAAAAACCATCACACTCTTCTCCCTCCACAAATATAGTCAAACGAAAGAGACAAGCATGGGATATTGAGGGTTTTTGGGTGGGGGCAAACTAAATATAAACACACACCACCATACCAAACAACACAAAACGACAAAATAAAATGACAACACAAAATTCCCAATACAGAGTGTATCCTCTGGTATCGGTCACTTCCCTTCACCTATACAGCTCAACCGCAATTGTTGATACCACATTATAAAACTCCAAAAATTACATCACCGCCACAACTATTAGTACCACAAAAACAACACCTAGACAAACAAAATTGGAAATAAACACTCCCCTTGACCTATATAGGTCACCAGCAGCTCAGGATACTAAAAGACCTATAGCTACAACCATGCATTGGAATCGAACACATCTCCTATATAGGTTAACAGCAACTCACGATACCAAATCACCGATACCACCAACCAAACAACTCCTAAGTACCCCACCAACCATTATAACACGCAAAAAATACACCGAAAAGAACGACTACTTACCACAAAAAAAGGTCCGGCAATGCACTCTAGGTCAGCCACCACAATCACACACATCCACACACACAGCCCAGTTGCAAAATTCTGATGAGGGACAAAGCATTGTCCCCCATCTCCGCACGGAAACGCGCACTGTTGAACTTATCTGCCATATCCATACCTAACAAAGGCAGCAACAAATTAATTTAAACAAATTCACACATAACACACAACAAATAGCACTACAATAACTTAGACACAACAAAAACTAAATCGTTAAGTGACTGAAACCAATTCCTGTCGAAGCACACTCAAAAACAATACCTCACGGGTCAAGCAGTAACACGAAAATGAACCCAATACACCACATAACACGCAACCCATATACACACCATCAGAGGGCACCACAGACCACAACAAAATGACACCTATAAACACGCCACACTCATAAACTAAACTCCGCGGCATTGTGACGTCACACACCACAACAGGCTTACGTCACGGGTCAAAGCCGACCGGTGGTTTCGGACGCTTCCGTTGACCCCAAAAATGCTCAAGGAATTTAAATGGGAATACTTGGAAGAAACATGACAACTCTCACATAACACCCTGTTTGGTAAATTCAGAGAATCTGTACTCAAAGAAGACTGTGTGACCATTATGCAGCCACTATTGTAGATCTCCTGTAGTGCACATCAGCGTCCATGGGGATGAGTCAATAGAGGTATTTGCACAGTACAGCAGACAAATTTACATCCTTGAGAGCTATCCATTAATTTTTAGTGATGAGCATTCTACCTCAGATCCTTACCATCAGCTTCTGCATTCCATCACACTCACGTAAATGAGAAAGAAAACTGTCCTGCAAGTATGTGCTAACACCATGCACAAGTAACGCAAGTATCAGTGGTTTTAATGGTGTGTCGATACTTCAGATTCACCAGTGTGAAGAACAATGTTATAAATTGCAAAAGAAACTGTTGGATCATGTATGGCATGTAACTAAGCGTTAAAATGTGGATAAAAACAGGGAAGTTAATTGGCACTTTAAAGATTGCTGGCCACTTAATTATCACATACAGAAGTCTTTTGTACACGTTCTAGGCAAAAACTGAAATGGTGGAATCATACAACTTACCCCCACCAAAGGTACTCAATAAATTACAGAAATAACACTTCTTCAATAAGTCAAATCATTGCACTAAAAGTCATACACAAGACAACAGCTGCAATAAGTTCCAAGGAAGAACAATACCAGTGCTACAGACGGCAATTAACCTATACAACTTGTGTATGTCCAACTGTGGAAAAAAGAGGGGAAAAAAAAGGAAGAGAGACAACATGTACTAATGACAGTGTAACATTAATTTTGGAATTAAATAAACCTGCCTGAAAAATCACTCAGTTGTACAAAATTGGCTAGCTGTTCGAAATTCTCACTAAAATACATATAGGCCATAGGTAAAGACTGGTAACATGAAATATATACAGGAATCAAGATAGAGCAATAAGGGCTAGAATGCGACACAGTACCCCATCTCCACATCCCCCTTTGGAATCTTTGTTGTGGTGACAGAATGATCTGTAGTGTAGTCCGAGGTCTACGTTACGTTGGAAGTTGATAATTTAGTTGAGGGTTGGTGCAGCCAACAAATGTGAATGCAAAATAAAGGCCATGGTAACAAACAGATCTGTAGTATCGCCTGATACTTTTCCATATGTAATGCAATTTTTGTTGTTAGAACTAAACTGCATTACAAATTCAGAAATGCATAAAATATAATCGGCAAGCCTCCAAACAGTATTTTTGTGCATATTATACACCAAATACTGGAACACGTGAGGCAATACTGACCTTACGACTTATCTTAGAAGAAAGATTAAGGAAAGGCAAACCTACGTTCCTAGCATTTGTAGACTTAGAGAAAGCTTTTGACAATGTTAACTGGAATACTCTCTTTCAAATTCTAAAGGTGGCAGGGGTAAAATACAGGGAGCGAAAGGCTATTTACAATTTGTATGGAAACCAGATGGCAGTTATAAGAGTCGAGAGGCATGAAAGAGAAGCAGTGGTTGGGAAGGGAGTAAGACAGGGTTGTAGCCTCTCCCCGATGCTATTCAATCTGTATATTGAGCAAGCAGTAAAGGAAACAAAAGAAAAATTTGGAGTAGGTATTAAAATCCATGGAGAAGAAATAAAAACGTTGAGGTTCGCCGATGACATTGTAATTCTGTCAGAGACAGCAAAGGACTTGGAAGAGCAGTTGAACGGAATGGATAGTGTCTTGAAGGGAGGATATAAGATGAACATCAACAAAAACAAAACAAGGATAATGGAATGTAGTCGAATTAAGTCGGGTGATGTTGAGGGTATTAGATTAGGAAATGAGACACTTAAAGTAGTAAAGGAGTTTTGCTATTTGGGGAGCAAAATAACTGATGATGGTCGAAATAGAGAGGATATAAAATGTAGACTGGCAATGGCAAGGAAAGCGTTTCTGAAGAAGAGAAATTTGTTAACATCGACTATAGATTTAAGTGTCAGGAAGTCATTTCTGAAAGTATTTGTATGGAGTGTAGCCATGTATGGAAGTGAAACATGGACGGTAAATAGTTTGGACAAGAAGAGAATAGAAGCTTTCGAAATGTGGTGCTACAGAAGAATGCTTAAGATTAGATGGGTAGATCACATAACTAATGAGGAAGTATTGAATAGGATTGGGGAGAAGAGAAGTTTGTGGCACAACTTGACCAGAAGAAGGGATCGGTTGGTAGGACATGTTCTGAGGCATCAAGGGATCACCAATTTAGTATTGGAGGGCAGCGTGGAGGGTAAAAATCGTAGGGGGAGACCAAGAGATGAATACACTAAGCAGATTCAGAAAGATGTAGGTTGCAGTAGGTACTGGGAGATGAAGAAGCTTGCACAGGATAGAGTAGCATGGAGAGCTGCATCAAACCAGTCTCAGGACTGAAGACCACAACAACAACAACAACATACACCAAATGCTACCTACAAAAAGTGTGACGGATGTCCACTATGTGACTTATATTGCAATCAAAGTGGGGAGATCAAGAACAAATTACTCAAATAAAAAATGTGCAAAAGGCAAGGATGCAGTCTCTTGCAATTACTGCTCAGTCTATTACAACAAGTAAGCATTGAAAGAAATAAGAGAAAGGTAGAAATTCTGGGTGTAAGGACATCAATGATACAGTTCACTGATGACACTGATATACTCAGTGAAAGTGAGTGAGAAATTACAGGACCTTTTCAATGGAATGAACAGTCTAATGAGCACAAGATACTGATTGACAGTAAACAAATGAAAGAGTAAAACAGGGTGTAGCAGAAATGAGATTAGCAGCAAATGTATCAAAACTGAGTACCACAGGTTAGATGAAGTGACAGAATTGTTACCTCTGAAGCAAAATAATTAACGACTGACAAATCAAGGAGGATATATGACAAACTAGCACAGGCAAAACAGATATTCTTGATCAAAAGACGTCTACTAGTATCATACATCACAGTTATTTTGAGGCAAAAATTTATGAAAATGTAGATAGGCCTATGGAGAACAGCACTGTATAGAAGTGACTCATGGGCAATGGGAAAACCAGAAAAGAAGATAACAGAATTCATGTGTCTGCGACGTGATGCTGTACGATGATGGTGGCTGAGAGAATGAAAAATGAAGAGCTTCATAGAATTGGCAAGGAGAGGAATATTTGAAGAACACGATGAGACAAATAACTCGCAATGATATGTGGAAGTACTACTCCAAAATAAAGATGTCGTCACAGGAGAAGCCATAACAAGCTGCAAATCATCCAGAAGACTGGTAACTCAAAAAGTACTTATAAATCAGTATCTCTTAACCTTTAACTATGTTTCTTCTTGTATTACGTTTAAAAGTCCAATGTCACTGTAAAATAATCTGTGAATGAATAAATAACTATTACCTAATCATGCAGTCTCTTCAATCAAATGTGTTCTTGGAAATCAAGTATGGTGTACTAAAAAGGTAATCCAACTTGATAAAGGTTCTCCAACTTATTCTGAATCCTGTGATTTAACACTGACCTAATCTTTCTCATCGCCTTAATTGTTCTTCTAGCATAAGGAAATCCAAACCAAACAACTAGCAGGTTTATGTCAATAATACTGGCCACAAATGATCCAGTAATACTGTACAATTTCATGGGGTCCACACTGTGTTTACATTCCTGTAATTGCAATTTCTTTCTTGCCAGATCTAAGCTACGTATTTGATAGAAACATCCCAAAGTTTCTGCAAAACAATATTCTGAAACAATCAATCTGCTGTCCCGTTATTCCACTAGTCACAAGTATCCCCCTCACCATTGATTCCCCCGCCCCCCGCCACCATCCTTTTGAACGTTATTTTGCCAACTACCAATGTTACTTCATTATACTGTTCACGTTCCAATTACCCCATGATACATATGAACATATCTATCCGGCACAGCAAATGTTGACACTCAGAAGATGTAAGTATATGAAAGATTGTCAACATTTAAACATAAACCAGAATTTTACCTCACTACAGCCCGTCCGTACAATGCACCAGAATACCTATAAGAATATTACTGCAACTAACACAAACTGTGTGTGTGTGTGTGTGTGTGTGTGTGTGTGTGTGTGTAAGGTATTTACCATCACGAGTGCGAACTTGCCTGACAGTTATATTATGTTGTCTGAAGTGCCGACTACGTGTGTTTTTTTCGTAAATATTGTCTTTGTTGGTACTCAAACATAAATGAATACTACACACAATGTGAAAGTAATTACGAGACCGTGTACAGCACAAGGAGCAACAATAAATTTTTAAGAGTACGTAATATTCCATTATCTGTTTGGATCTAATTCTTAACGCAAAACTCTGTTACCGTTACTTACGTTAACTGACACGTCTGCTATTTGTAAAATGGTCTAACGACAAACAAACTAAACACTGTTTACATTACTCACCTGCGTCACGAATGTTAAAAACATTACTTATCCATGCTTACGTTTGTCCACATTATCTATTTCTCCGGGACATTGACTCTGAGAAAGGGCAAATGTAATAACAATCGCCGTATTTCTTCAGTCTCTTGTATCTAACGTCAGGAACCTGCTAAGCAATTTTGCATCGCCTGTTCAACAATAAATTAGCACATCTAATTGACAGACGCGCCTCGCCAAAGATATGTTTTATATTTGTATCGTTATTTACATTTATATTACGAGTGACTGTGTTCTTTCCAAAGTTATACTTTGAATTTGTCGAAGGGACGCACTTGTTGCAATGGGCCGTGGACTTCTAATATTTCGGTGTTCTGTGAGTTTATGGCTGTTTGTCCACTGGTGCAACGCAACGGCAACGCGATGTTTTGGCTACCGTTGGATGAGAGTTGCGTTGCACTTTCTTCGTCCACTGATGCAAATCTTTTGCGACGTACGACCGTCTCAAATGTGCTGATTTTTGCCATTCTGCTACACAACGCCAAGTTATGCAGTTCGCAATGGTCTCATTGCGTATTTGCATTTGAAGAAGCTTCAAAGAGAGTGGATATTCTGGATTTTTCCATTCCTTCGCAAGAAACAGATACATTCAACTTTCGCTTTATCGCGAGAACTCGAAAAAGACGAAGTAAAATTTAAAGGAATTTATAGGATGTCGAAGAATCTATTTGAGGAGCTGACTGAAAGTATTTGACCAACCATTCCAAAAAAAGATACAAACTGAAGGAAAAGTGTTTCAGTTGAAGTAAAACTGCTACTTACTTTCAGGTAACATGCATTTTATTGATTATAATAATGTATAAAAGAATTTCATGGTGAAGCAAATACATATACCTATAAATCTCAAGTCATCATAAAAGATATAATTCTACAGTATTTAAAATTTTTTAACACAAAAAATGAAAAATGATGATGTGAGTTCTTATAACTGAACATGTGGGTTGTCAGCATCAAATTGCTACCAGCTGACTGATGGCTGCTGAGAATCCTCGGAAATAGATGGTTCATGGGATGTGGCACCCAGAATTGAGGTTCCATGTTCGTGAGTTTTATACTGAAGCGGTGTTCCAAATAAAGTCATCCATGGGCATGGAGTGTTGAGTTAGAGGACTCTTGAATAACATCTATCAATGGTAGCACTTCGCTTCTGAACTGAAAAAAAGACTTTTTTGTCATACTTTCCACATCTACCAGTAGATTAGTAAAAATGCTTTCTCAGACCGTCTTCTGAGACACTGCTTTGCTGATCACAGAAACTTATAAAACTCTGTCGCCTGCAGGTATCAGTGATTGATTTCTGACCTTCTTCACAGTGTGTTTAGTTTTCATTTCGGACAGTACAGGTGTAGGCTGGAACTTAACGCTGGGTTGAGATGACTGGGATGGAGTGGTGCTATATGGAGATGCATGTTCGTCTGATTACTCGTCATCAATTTCCTCCTCATCATCATTGATATGTGCTCTGATGAGAGCCTAAATTTCTTGCTCAGGTACTGGAGGCAAATTTGCAGCAACGTCTGCTAGCAACAGTTTAACAACTGGAATAAGAAACTGTAGCTCCTTAGACAAGTACTGTCTGCTTGAAATACCGTATTCACACTTCTCCACCTTTTCTTACAGAAAGCAACTGAAATATAAAGAAATAATGCATTACTTAAGAAAATTGTTCTACCAATTTGTTTGTACCTACATTTCCTAAAGCTGCTATAAATTTCAGATGTCTCTCAGCAATGGTATTCGAGAAAAAGGTACAGAATTTCTTCTTTTTCAAAATTTCTAATTTAATTTAATATAATTATTTTAAATAATAAATCATAGCTCTATGAATATTTAGTAGTATTCCCTTAAGTATAGTGTTTTCAGTTGATAGGTTTCAGTTTTTTAGGTCTGGTAATAGTTGAAGAAAAATATAAACTTTTGTAATGTGATTTTGTCTACATCTTTCCTACACTGACAACAGCGACTCTTGTTTCAGGTACGTGGAAAGTGGTTCAGTTTCTCCTCACTATCGTTTTGTTTCACTCATGGGAATAATACCACCAGAAGCACAGTGAAGGAATACTGTGACGCTATTTGGATTGGGCTACAGAAGAAATACATACCAGCTCCAGACAAAACCCACTGGAAACAAATATCACAACGTTTTCAATCTGTCTGGAACCTACTCAACTGCATAGGTGCAATACATGGAACAAAACATGAAAAGTAAAAAAATTCTATAAGTGATCAACAATTCCAACTATAAGTCATATCATTCAATTGCCCTGATGACTGCAGTCGATTCTGATTGATTGAAACAAAATGTCTGGGAAGAAAGAGTAATGGCGGAATTTTCAAAGATCGAGATTCAATCACAGCCTCGTTCTGCAATGATCAATCAATTTGGCTGTATGATGGAGAGACCTTCAAGCAGCTCTTTGGTTTCACGAGTACCTTACCTCATGGCATTACAAAATTTTATGTTGTTGCTGATGAAGTATTACGTTTCAAGAAAAATTTCATGCAACCACATCCTTAAAAAAGACTGAATGACAGCACATGGATTTTCAACTACATATTGAGCCGGTATTGAAATTCTATAGTGTGTGCATTCGGCATGCTGAGCCAAAAGTTCCCAGTTTTAGAGAATGCTATAACTTGCAAAAATATCTTGAAAGGAAAAGCTGTGTGTGTGCTGCACAACTTCATCAGAAGCAGATAAGGGAAAGTATAATCCATAAGTCAACACTTCGCATGGCTTTGAAAGGATCAAATTGGACAGCCAGTGCAAGTAGATGAATCACTTCAATTGATGACACCTCAAATGCCCAATAATTACGAAATCATTTAACACAACATTTCCTGGCATGTTGCTTTACCTTGGCGATGGAAGTATTGCGTTTACAGTAACTAAATCAAAATAAAATCGATTATCAGTTGTGCAAGTGCATGGAAGGTTTGTTGTTGCACCAATAAAAATAGTTCATAGTAAATTTGAATAAAAGCAGATAATACTAAACAATGCTGTAACTGGAGATAGTGGAAACTGCTGTATACTTCCCACAATTTCATATGTATAATGATACTACTGAAACAACAAATAATGTAACTACCGCTCACATCAGTTTGTTTACCTACAGCTGCCCATGCCTTTTCCACAGCAATTTTGTTCAAGCACTCTGACAAAACATGACTGAGTAGACATGGATGCCTCTGCTGCATTGGATATGGTTGCATGGGAGTCACGCACAGGTTGTGCACTGCAGTTGTGCCAGAGGACGATGAACAATACAGTATAACGGCTCAAACCAGTGATCTCTATGCTACCTGGATGTTGAACTTCAGCTATCTGATCTTGCCAGCCATAGATGCTCATATTTCGTTTCTTGCCAAACTACAACATGGCTGCCAGGAAATATCACTAGAACACCAAAAGAAAATACTTTTCAATTCCTCTCCCTCATAAGCCTATTACTTCATATGTTGACATAAAGTTCAAAACAAGAAATCAGTCTGCAATTCTGTGTCACATGCAGACCGATGGAAATTTGTTTGGCAAACTACAATATGGCGGACGATGCAAAGCACGTGTATTTGCAGACACGAAGCAGTTCTATACTCAGAGACCAGACTTCTACATCAAAGTTGTATAGAGATCACTGGCTCAGACTCACAAGAGACTGCTGTCTGGTACTCACACGACATTTTGTTGCAGATGTATTGCGCCAGTGGACGAGCAGAATTAAATGAAACCTCACTTATTTTCTCCAAAACACTGCAAATTTTGCCATATGTTCCTCCATAAACATCTGCCAATATGCTGTAATCATCATTACTAAACAAAATATCCACGGGTATGCTGCCGGTCTATAGTGTCCAACGGGCACAATATTTCGGCGATCAAACATGTCGCCATCATCAGGTGAACTGACGGACTGAGCTCCTGTGAACGTGCCGGCACGGAGATCTGTACGCTATGGCTGCTCAGAGGGAACTGGGTTCGGTCGCGGCGGCGGCCGATTTAAATACCCTCCGCCCGCGGCGCGCTCCCTCCGCCGTCCGCGCCCAGCCGCGCGGTGGAACAGATTGCGACGGCGTCTGAGATGACGTCGGTGTGATGGCTCTGTCCGCCGTGGTCGTCACAACTATACGTCTGCTCGATTTACTCTTGATTAACCCGATCGCTGGTTCCCAAGCCTTGCTAAGATTATAGCCACAGTCCCGGTTTATGAGGTCGTCATTGGTGCGAATTTCGCTGGCCTCTCTAACAACGCTGTCCCAGTATCTCGACGTCTGTACCAGAATCCTCGTGCGGTCATACTCCATGGCGTGATTTTCCGACAAATAATGTTCAGCGACCGCCGACTTGCCCGGATACATCAGTCGAGTGTGCCTCTGGTGTTCACGGCATCGATCCTCGACGGTACGCATCGTCTGACCAATATACGACTTGCCACATTGACAAGGAATCTGGTACACGCCGGCCTTCCTCAAACCGAGGTCATCTTTGGCGCTCGCCACCAGTGCACGAGTTTTATTTGGAGGACAAAACACAGTTCCGACCCGGTGTTTCTTCAGAATGCGGGCGATTTTCCCCGAGAGTGCGCCTGTGTATGGAATAAATGCAGTGCCTACCTCCTCCCTCGTGACTTCATCCATCTCAACAGGTTGTGCTGCAGTGGTTGGGCGGAGAGCACGTTGAATCTGCCACTCTGAGTACCCATTTTTTCGAAATACAGTTCTCAGATGTTCCAATTCCTGGGGTAGACTCTCTGCGTCAGAGATAGTGCGCGCCCTATGTACTAGAGTTTTAAGTACCCCATTCCTCTGTGAAGGGTGGTGGCAGCTGTCTGCATGCAAATACAGATCAGTGTGCGTAGCCTTCCGATACACCCCATGACCTAGGGTGCCGTCAGCCCTTCTCTTGACCAAGACGTCAAGGAAAGGTAATTTACCCTCCGTTTCAGTCTCCATAGTGAATTTGATGTTGGGGTGTATGGAGTTTAGATGTGTAAGGAAGTCAAGGAGTTTATCCATACCATGTGGCCAGATGACGAACGTGTCGTCCACGTAACGGAAAAAGCAAGTAGGTTTCCATACGGATGACGACAGGGCTTCCTCCTCGAAGTTCTCCATGTACAAATTCGCTACCACCGGTGAGAGTGGGCTACCCATGGCGACTCCCTCCGTTTGTTCGTAGTATTCTCCATTAAAAAGAAAATACGTGGAAGTCAAGACATGCCTAAAAAGTTCAGTGGTCTTCTCATCAAACTTCTGACTAATCAATTCTAGTGACTCTCGCAGGGGTACCCTCGTAAACAAGGAAACGACATCAAAACTCACCATGATATCTGACTCATCCAACCTGAAGCTATCAAGGCGTTTAACAAAATCCACGGAATTACGGATGTGATGAGGGCATTTACCCACATAAGGACTTAATATTCCCGTCAGGTATTTGGCCAACAAATATGTAGGTGCCCTGATGTTGCTGACAATGGGGCGTAATGGTACCCCCTCTTTGTGAACCTTCGGGAGTCCATATAGTCTAGGCGGTACCGGACCTTGGGGTAACAATTTCTTAGCGTCACCCTCCGGTAAATCTGCGTCTTTGAGAAGCGCCCTCGTCTTGTTCTCCACCTTCTTTGTAGGGTCAACGCTGATCTTCCGGTAGGAATCGTCATTTAGCAGGCTCTGCATCTTATCAGTGTAGTCCTTATGGGAGACAACAACTGTAGCATTGCCTTTGTCAGCTGGTAAGACAACAATTTCAGAGCGCTCCCTCAGATCACGAATGGCCGCCCTCTCTTTACTGCTGATATTTGACTTCATCGGCTTGGATTTCGTCAACGCACGACAAGTTTCACGACGTATTTCCTCGGCTGATTCTGGCGGAAGTCGAGCTGCAACCTGTTCAACAGCACTAACAATTTCTGCGACCGGAGTGAACTTGGGGGTGGGAGCGAAGTTGAGACCTCTCTGCAAAACCGAGACCGCATCATCACTCAACACCATGCCACTCAAATTGATGACAGTCTTGCACGGAACCTGCAGGGATGGTTTGTCAAGGATGGTTAGTCAGAAGTTTGATGAGAAGACCACTGAACTTTTTAGGCATGTCTTGACTTCCACGTATTTTCTTTTTAATGGAGAATACTACGAACAAACGGAGGGAGTCGCCATGGGTAGCCCACTCTCACCGGTGGTAGCGAATTTGTACATGGAGAACTTCGAGGAGGAAGCCCTGTCGTCATCCGTATGGAAACCTACTTGCTTTTTCCGTTACGTGGACGACACGTTCGTCATCTGGCCACATGGTATGGATAAACTCCTTGACTTCCTTACACATCTAAACTCCATACACCCCAACATCAAATTCACTATGGAGACTGAAACGGAGGGTAAATTACCTTTCCTTGACGTCTTGGTCAAGAGAAGGGCTGACGGCACCCTAGGTCATGGGGTGTATCGGAAGGCTACGCACACTGATCTGTATTTGCATGCAGACAGCTGCCACCACCCTTCACAGAGGAATGGGGTACTTAAAACTCTAGTACATAGGGCGCGCACTATCTCTGACGCAGAGAGTCTACCCCAGGAATTGGAACATCTGAGAACTGTATTTCGAAAAAATGGGTACTCAGAGTGGCAGATTCAACGTGCTCTCCGCCCAACCACTGCAGCACAACCTGTTGAGATGGATGAAGTCACGAGGGAGGAGGTAGGCACTGCATTTATTCCATACACAGGCGCACTCTCGGGGAAAATCGCCCGCATTCTGAAGAAACATCGGGTCGGAACTGTGTTTTGTCCTCCAAATAAAACTCGTGCACTGGTGGGGAGCGCCAAAGATGACCTCGGTTTGAGGAAGGCCGGCGTGTACCAGATTCCTTGTCAATGTGGCAAGTCGTATATTGGTCAGACGATGCGTACCGTCGAGGATCGATGCCGTGAACACCAGAGGCACACTCGACTGATGTATCCGGGCAAGTCGGCGGTCGTTGAACATTGTTTGTCGGAAAATCACGCCATGGAGTATGACCGCACGAGGATTCTGGTACAGACGTCGAGATACTGGGACAGCGTTGTTAGAGAGGCCATCGAAATTCGCACCAATGACGACCTCATAAACCGGGACTGTGGCTATAATCTTAGCAAGGCTTGGGAACCAGCGATCGGGTTAATCAAGAGTAAATCGAGCAGACGTATAGTTGTGACGACCACGGCGGACAGAGCCATCACACCGACGTCATCTCAGACGCCGTCGCAATCTGTTCCACCGCGCGGCTGGGCGCGGACGGCGGAGGGAGCGCGCCGCGGGCGGAGGGTATTTAAATCGGCCGCCGCCGCGACCGAACCCAGTTCCCTCTGAGCAGCCATAGCGTACGGATCTCCGTGCCGGCACGTTCACAGGAGCTCAGTCCGTCAGTTCACCTGATGATGGCGACATGTTTGATCGCCGAAATATTGTGCCCGTTGGACACTATAGACCGGCAGCATACCCGTGGATATTTTGATTATCAAATACGCCGGGAGAAACTCAAGAATCACATCATTACTAAAGCTTCCTTTACATCTTTTGACGCATTATAAAAAGCACCATCAACAATTCCACCAACTTCCTCCAATACATCACACGAATTGTCAGTACCGTACAGCAACACATCAGAATTTATAGTATACTCGAATTCCACCAAATTCGAGTCTACTTCTGCCTCCATAACATTATCTCTCCTCTCAGACGCCTCCACCACTTTATGCTTTAATATACTGTCCAACGCATTATTTTCACATTCATCTATTAACACTTACTCACAATTCAGGTTTTCATCAAGAGCCATAAGTTCACTTTCGTCAATATAAATAAATTTACAAATTGCTTCCTCTGAGATATCTAGATCAGTAGATTCAACCTTCAAGACTTCGGCACCTGAAACAAAACTGTTATCTTGTTCTAACAGATACATTGTTAGAACTGGATAACACTTCCGCCGATACATTATTAAATGCATCGCTAGCTGACAAGACTACCGCTGCGCCACCTAGACAAATATCTTCGCATGTTTCCATCAATACTCCATAACATACATCTCCAGATGACAACAGCCATGTCGCCTTCGCAGATACCTTCATTTCTTCCACAGATACAAACTCATCTACTTTAGTTTCATCTACATCACTATAATTGTTGCTACTGACCAGTGACTCGTCTGAATTCATCATACATCCCACTTCCACCAAATTTAGACACACTTTGGCCTCCCTTATGATAATAGTTTCGTCAAATACAGCTTATCTCCGTATGCTGAAGAGATACAACGTAGTAGTCAAGCAATAACTTTATATTTACTAAAGCTCGAACACCAATCAACTGAAAAACATAAGTCAGTACAAAGAATACTTATAAAAATCGAAGCGTAAAGCAGACTGTCCGTGTGATCATCACCACACAATAATGCTAAGTTTCGTTGTGCTTTCACAGATGTTCTTCTGGTGACTCCCACAATAGAATTTTCCATCAAACATACATTCATTACATCATTCACTTTCCCCTCACAAAATAAATATTTCAGCCCTATATTATCATTATCAGATTTCTCCACACATTATACGATATTTCTTGCGCCCACTTTGTCATTGTGCCTCTCAAAATTATTCCCCATTTTATTCCTACGTCTTACTACCTCTCTTTCCAACATTTGCGACTCCTTGCCAATTTATCGGCAGCCACTGAATTTTTAAAACAACATTTCTTTTTCAATGCCGATTTATTTCGCCACCTCTGGACCTAAGACGCGACGATCTCGTTTTCTGACGCCTTATTCAGGTTTTGCATTTCGTGATGCGCCTGTTCCTCAATTATTCATTCTCAGTTTTGCTTTCCATTGTTAAAAAGCCCATTCCCCTTTCCTTTGAAAGTTATTACTACCATTATGATAACAATTATTTTGGTTCTGATTATGATAATTATTTTGATGATTATTGGGGTCATGCTCTGGAACCCATTTTCCTATCTGTTGTTCTCATCACACACCCTAAATTTCAATGCCAGTTCTACTTTTTCAACAAAATCTAAAAACTCCATTGTAAAAATTCCGGTAAGCGTTTCTTGAGCATTGTGATTTCTGTTAAAACTCCCAAGGGACGATTTATATACATCAACGTATTCGTTCATGTACACAAAAATCCTGCACTAACCAACTTTCGAATTGGAAACTTGGTCCATTTAGGAGCTGATTCTGAAGTCACGTTTGCTTTGCTTCACTCCAATTTTTTTTTCAGAAAACAGCTCTAAAATACTACATAGGTAGTAAATGAAGCACTCATTAAATGTGCCCATGATTGAGTGTTGCCCTAAGCATGCCTTTCCGGCAATTTAATTTTGGCGTCGTCTGAGATTCCTCTTGCAAAACTATCTCTACATGCAATAATATAGTGAACAGGATGGTATTTTCCACTATTAGCAAAATACTTTGTCGTTTATGAATTAACCCATGGAACACCTATCACAGTGGTAGCCTGATTTGCAGCTAAAGAACTTGATTTTACCCATACTTCTTGAAACCACCACTCCTGCTGAAAAACTTCATTTTTATTCCTGGCTCAAAATGCAGCCTATTTTTGATCACGTCTTTCTCACACTTTACCATTCTACCTGACAAATAGTTTACTGATTTAGTGGTGACTTCTTTTGCCTCAACACATAATCCTGAACCTTCTCCATTTTGTATCCAAAATCTTTTTCCACAACGCTGCCTCTGATGTTAACCAGACCAGCTTACAGCCTCTAATTTTGTATTAATAATCAATTCAGTATTTGATCTAATCTTACCCACCTCAGCTTTGACAGTTTCTACATTTATCTCTACATTTTCAGTTTTTGAAATTAGCTCTGTTTTTAACTGAATATAACGCAGTATCAAATTCCCCCACACTAAATCACATTTCTAGCAAAATTTTCATTAATTGTGACAATGTATATCTGAAACTTTACTTCCCCTCTCTGATTTTGGACTAACTGTCCCATCAGTAAGTTCCATTTCGACACCACCACATTCAAATTTAGGACTAACTGGTCCAGTAGTATTATCTGAACCACACTGATTGGGTGACTGCTTGTTCATTGTAGATTTTATCACTGGTGGCCACAATGTGGGTTTACACATATTAATACTCTCAGCAAGCATACTCAAGTTTTCAGTCACACTCACTGCTTCTGCTACGTTGCTGCCATGATGCTGATGCAGATGAAGTCGCGCCAGTGGCTGCATTGTAGCTGCTGCTGCTCACACTGCCAGCAAAGTTTCAGCTGCTGCCTGCTGCAATGTGGGACTCAGTATGTCTTCTTTTTGATGTTCTGTGGCTCACTTCCTCACATCTAACTTCACTACCGATCCTCATGCATCTAACAGCTGGAAAATCTTACGCTCAGAACCCTGACAAAAACTGCCTGTTATGTAACAGATTTAGGACCTGGATCACAGAATATTGTAAAGTGTTAGAATTATAATTGAACTGTATTAGATTCACATGCTGGACGAGAAAACTCTAACTGAAACATTATGTAATGAATATTCCGCTGAGTAGCTTCTCTAACCAGCATTCCATATGAGCAAACTGATTGTGACTTTACCTGATGTTACTCGTACCTTATGGCTCTGTTTAAAAAGAATAGCTTGAGAATGTTGTGGAGTCAAGCCACATACATGTGCTTTCATGCCTGGTAGATAACTTGCTGCAAATAATAGTCTGTAGCTGTGATTTTGCAGTCAAATAGTCTACACATTGGTTAGAATTACTAATTAATAAAATAATGACATATATAAAATAAAAAACAAATAAAGAATTTTTAAAAACAAGGTTCTATTCTGATGTGAGTAATTGATGTAGATGACACAATTATGTTTATTCCAGAAATAAAGTCTCAAATAAATGGGAAGCGATCCTACGATAACCAGTTATGATACATACTAAATGATAACCTCATAAAAAGCAATAAAGTTGCAGCAACTGCATTACAAGAACGATAGGAGCATCTCCAGGCTTTAGCCCGGTATCCATATAAAACTAAGTCTATTCCAGGGCCACCCTACACAAAACAATCGCCTATTCAAAATAATTTAGAGTTCAGCATGGCTGTTTATATATTAACACATGGAGATGGCAAGTAGTGACTCATACTCTGTCTATTCTCAATTTTGTACTCTAAACAACAAAGTTAAATTTATGCACTGCAGCATGTTCAGGCCTTCTGCAAGATAGAGTCTCTTCATAAGTTAAAGTATTGTTGTGGCCATTCATCGCCCAGAATCAGTCACCCACATGGCTGAAACTTACACATTCCCTCAGGCAGGTCTGCCTTCTACCAGAACTCGTTTAAGTGTTAAAAGTTAGTCTTGCAACAACCATTCACCATTGACATGAAAATATCTGTTTTCATTTGATTCCAGTAGAATTCTGCTACTGTCTATCTCTTATTGGGTGAAAGCCATCCCCAGCAAAATACATCACTCTTAAGTTCTACAGGCATGATTTGGTTCAACCTGACAGCTTTCTGCACTAATAAACAAATGTTACAAACATTCTCTTAGACACAGGCCATTCACAATAAATTTAAATAAAGGTTAATTCGTAAGTAAGTAAGTTAGCATTCTTGTGCAAGTGTGCTCATATTTAATGACAACAGAATTCATTAAATATTGTTTGAACAATTATTTATATCTGCTTGATAGAAGCATCTTTTGGCACTCTTTTCAATGATGGTGTCAGCTAAGATATACGATTGACTATTTTTAAATCACACTTATTTTTCATACTGACTGTAATCATATTTAAGAAATGCTATTGGCGAAAATAGTAGCATATTCTTTAAATAACTGCACAAGTATGACAAGATATGAGGTATCCATGCTGCATTCAGTCACTGTTTTATTGTGGAGGAAACAATGTTATGACAGACGTTTGCATAACAAAAAGATATAAAATATGAAAAAGTAACAAATAAAATAGTTACAGATACAGAGCTCTCAGGCATGATAGCTATAGAGCTATGCTATCATCTGAAAAATCGATTGCTGAAATCGCATGAAGCATTTAAAAGTTGTTAATTTCAAGGTTCACTGTAAAAATATTCAGTCACTGTAAACTATTAAGTTCTGTAGTTTTCAAGTTATTGAAAATATTATCGTTTCATTGGATGTGCTTAATTTTTCTGATGTGGCAGATATAGTCGTATCTGATTCATTACGTAACTGTGTTTTACTATGAAACAGCAGAAAATTCAGGGTCGATATTATTGTGTTTTACTATAGAATTTCTAAGAACTCTATGAAGCTGTATTTCAGACTGTCTTAAAAGGTGCCACATCTGGTGCATTTTTTGTTCTTCAGCTAAGCAGGCAACCACCATCCAAATTCCCTCCACTGAATTTTACCAATTTCTGGACAAGTACTGTTCTCCTTTGTACTTGGCCAGGGCCATAGCGGTCGCTTCACTGGACCAACCGTGGTGTGCTCTCGGCCTGCCAGCTAGTATGTAGCCATACAAACAAATTTTCCTTGCCTGCTACTAGTTCTACGCAGCCAAATAACTCGCCTACCTACACATACTGTTTCAGTGTGTAATCATACCAGAATCCAAGAGAGAAGGTGACGTTAATTTCGTGAAAACGGTGTTGAGATATTTTAGAGAACCGACATCTCTGAGTGACAAAAGAATGACTCTGTTACTGCAAATACACATTTTGCGTAAGGAGCACGAGGATAAGAGAAACAATTAGGAATCATACAGAACCATATAGACAGTCGGTTTTTCCACTTGTTCTGTTTGCAAATGGAGAACAGTTCCCTCCGCAACGCAGCATATAGTGGCTTCAGGGATACATGTACTTTCTAAAAATTTAGGAGGCATAATGAAAAATGATGTCATAATCATGTGACAAATTATAAGTATATATTGAATTTGAGTTCAGACTATCATTAGAAACAAGCCAAGAAATCTTCAACATATGCGCAGAATTAGAGAGCGCTCCAGTCTGATGATCGTTTGGACATCTGGGTATGTAACCCTTGGACTGACTTCACATCTCCAAAGTAAAATAGTATTCCATGAAGGAGATACAACATTGTTTCCGAAACACTCTGCTGGATAATTTTTTAGAAAACATACATTTGATGTAGCTTTCACGATAATTATATACTACATCTATTACTCCAAACTGATAATGATGATTCATCACTGCAAATAGACCACAGCTCGTGGTCTAGTGGTTAGCATTGCTACCTCTGGATGATGGGGTCCCAGGTCCGATTTCCGGCTGGGTCGACGATTTTCTCCGCTCATGGACTGGGTGTTTGTGCTGTATTCATCATCTCATCATCATTCAGGAAGAGCCGAGACTGGAGATGGAAAAATTTGGAACTTGTATGGGCACTTGGCAACAAGTCCTTACCCCGAGTCTTTTGGAATGTAGCACAGTCTGTTACAATGCTGAAATGTGTTCCTGGAAAATACAGCTAGATTTTCCTTAAAGTATTAACAACAGCTAAAACTTCAAACCCATAACTACCGTAATTTTTTCTCTTGATATGTTGTGTTTTTACTCATGTACGAGACTGGATTTAATTTGTCATCTTCTAAAGATTTCTGTAATAACACAGTTCCAAACCCTTCTTTGTTTGTCACACTGTGTGTAGTTCACTTTCTCATTTTGAAGATTTTTAAAACTGGATCGGATGAAAGAGTATCTTTCAGCATCTTGAATGCTTGCCTCTGCTCTTCTTCAAAGTTATATTCTCGATTATTCCTCAGAAAGTCGCTGAGAGGTTTGGTAATTGCAGAGTACTTTGAGATAGCCTTCATAAACTATCCAGTTAGACCTTGGAAACTTTGTATTGCTGCAACAGATTTCGGTTCAGGTTTTGAATAACAATTGTCTTCTCAGAAGAATGTGGGATTTGTCCACACTGTGTTACATACCCAAGAAACTCAACAGTTCTCTTCAAGAACTGGCATTTTGCAAAATTTATTTCCAAGTCATATTCTGATAGAATTTTTAACACTGAACCAAGGCACTGAAGGGCCTCATAATCATTCTTTGTTGGTACTATAATATCATCTATCTAAATAAATACGATGTTCTCTCAATCCAATGCGCAAGAAACAGTGTTTATGAAACGCTGGAACACTGCAGGTGAATTTTGATAAACCAAATGGAACTTTCCTGAACAGAAACTGCCCTGAGTGTGTCTGAAACGAGGTATATTTTCGGTTTTCTCTTCGAGATCAAAGTAAAAAAATCATTCTTATGGTCTAGGTGGAAAACACCATCTTGTAATTTATCTAAGAGATATTCTATGATGCGCAATGGGTAATGATACTTCACTGAGATCTTGTTTAAATTTCTATAGTCTATAGAAACATGATAATATCCATTTATCTTCTTCAAAACTGCAACCTGATTAGCACATTCATATGAAACTGATTCTATTATTTCTTGATCAAGCCAAATCAGGACTTGGGTATTGCCGATTTATTTCTCGCCTGGTGCTGTTCTTCTGAGTCTAAGAGTGTTATAGATTACTTGTTGTCCTCACAATAATCTTCATTCTTACATTGTTGGGTCACAATTAGTCACTAAATCTTCGATGTCTTCCTTTGTTTTATCAATAATAGAGCTTTCAATATCCAATTCCTTTGTATCTGCCATATGGAGACACGTAGGATGAGCTTCCTCTTCTGGCCTCCCAGTAGTGACTCTGCCCTTGTTTATTAAAACTTCAGTTCGTTCTAGAAACTCGTTCCAACTAGCATTTCTAAATTCACAATGTCTCTAGAAACCACATAAATATCTGTTTCCTTTTTGACATCAGTCTCAACAATGCTTGTAAAATATATTCCAGAGAGATGGAGTTTTTCCCAAATCCTGTCAAGCCAATATCTGTGTTTTGCAAATTTGGAGCATCCACATCTCATAAACACCCTATTGTAATAAATTAAATTGATGCCACAGTCAAGTAGGGACTTCTCCTCTCGGTTACTGATTCGTACATATTTAAATTTACAGTTGTTATACTCTCCTTAACAGTGTTTACATTCATTGTCGGTTTCAATCATTCTTCTCCTTCATGTTTTTGGATGAGATATGGCCAAACTTGTTGCAATTGAAGCCTCTATTTCCCTTGCTCTTGAGGTTGCAATCACTTGACCAGTGACCGCTGTAATTACAATTAAAACACTTTCATTTGGATCCAAAGTTACACTTTTAGTATTTCTATTACTTGAGCCTTTAGCACCTTTCTTACTGGAGTTTAAATTTTGATTGATGTTTTGAATGTACTGAGAATGATATTTCACATTTGTTACATATTTATAAATCGAAATGTTTTTCCATCTCCTTTTCGAGTAAACTCGATGTTTTGTCACTATCCATTGCGTGCTCTTCTTCATTGCTGGCAACATCAGCATCCTTTACGTCATCGTTAATTTTCACCTCAAATATGTCAGTGTTGGATAAATAATAACAAATCTCGGTAATCATTTCAGTTTTAGTACCACTATACATCCACAACATAATGCAGATTGCTCTAATGCTTCAATGGATGACTTCTTAGCTTCATGTTCACCATCTAGTGATTTAATAGTAAAACCAGAAAAATCTCTCAAGCATTTCCGATTTCTCCTGTCATTTGGAACTGTTCCGAAAATTAATTTATGTGAAGATTTAATGGTTTTAAGCCGTGAAGATGTTATACTTCTATTTACTTTTTCCATATTACATAATATTGTCATTTCTAGATTTTTTCTTATTTTTCATCAGCTATTTCTGCTTTTGTCACGTTTAAAATTTCTCTCTGCGTCGCTCTGCACTATCAATCATCGTTAGAATGTGAATCTTCGTCATAGATCCAAAATCACTACATTATACATCACTATGTCGTCTCAAGCAAAACTGCGCCAAAAAAGTTCTTCATAAACATAGCAGACTAGGCAGCAAAACTGAGCCATCACTCATTCACTTGACTTCAGACAGAACCCTCAATATTTGTGGATAAAATGGTTCTGACTTTCATGATGAACTATTTATTAATTTTGATCATACTACCTGCACCAAATTATAAATTCCCCTGCCATAGTTATTATCACTATTGATATGATACACATAAAGAAGAAAAACCATTAATTCACAGCTAGAAACTTCAACAAAGGTTTCAGTGACCACTGTGCACAGCTTCTTGAAATATCTTCAATGTTGAACTTAAGTACACAATCGAAAAAAGACGAAAATAGGAAGAACCATCAGCCGTCAAAACATTGAGTACTTAAACAATATTATGAGAAGGAAAGTTGCTACCAGCTGAAAGGTATAATTGTGCGAGACTTTCCTTCTCATAATATTGTTACATCCCATCCTGGATTTTCCATTGTTAAATCATTGAGTACTTTAGGAATTTAGTAAGGAAGTAAACAAGAACTGAACAGATATGAGAACACAGACGAGAATTTAAACATATTTATAGATATCTTTACACATTATTTTAGCATACCATTTCCAGTTAATAATCAAAAAATCGAATGTACTAGGCATAACAGAAAAATTGCTGGTTGACAACAGTCATGTGGTGAAAAGTGAAGATTATATGAGATCTCCAATTTTTCCATAGTATCTAATGATGTACTCATATATTTCAAAAAATATAAAATGATATTTAAAAAGGGCATCAACGCAACTGAATTAATGGCAAATGACAGCTATATAACTGCAAAATATATATATATATATATATATATATATATATATATATATATACACTCCTGGAAATGGAAAAAAGAACACATTGACACCGGTGTGTCAGACCCACCATACTTGCTCCGGACACTGCGAGAGGGCTGTACAAGCAGTGATCACACGCACGGCACAGCAGACACACCAGGAACCGCGGTGTTGGCCGTCGAATGGCGCTAGCTGCGCAGCATTTGTGCACCGCCGCCGTCAGTGTCAGCCAGTTTGCCGTGGCATACGGAGCTCCATCGCAGTCTTTAACACTGGTAGCATGCCGCGACAGCGTGGACGTGAACCATATGTGCAGTTGACGGACTTTGAGCGAGGGCGTATAGTGGGTATGCGGGAGGCCGGGTGGACGTACCGCCGAATTGCTCAACACGTGGGGCGTGAGGTCTCCACAGTACATCGATGTTGTCGCCAGTGGTCGGCGGAAGGTGCACGTGCCCGTCGACCTGGGACCGGACCACAACGACGCACGGATGCACGCCAAGACCGTAGGATCCTACGCAGTGCCGTAGGGGACCGCACCGCCACTTCCCAGCAAATTGGGGACACTGTTGCTCCTGGGGTATCGGCGAGGAACATTCGCAACCGTCTCCATGAAGCTGGGCTACGGTCCCGCACACCGTTAGGCCGTCTTCCGCTCACGCCCCAACATCGTGCAGCCCGCCTCCAGTGGTGTCGCGACAGGCGTGAATGGAGGGACGAATGGAGACGTGTCGTCTTCAGCGATGAGAGTCGCTTCTGCCTTGGTGCCAATGATGGTCGTATGCGTGTTTGGCGCCTTGCAGGTGAGCGCCACAATCAGGACTGCATACAACCGAGGCACACAGGGCCAACACCCGGCATCATGGTGTGGGGAGCGATCTCCTACACTGGCCGTACACCACTGGTGATCGTCGAGGGGACACTGAATAGTGCACGGTACATCCAAACCGTCATCGAACCCATCGTTCTACCATTCCTAGACCGGCAAGGGAACTTGCTGTTCCAACAGGACAATGCACGTCCGCATGTATCCCGTGCCACCCAACGTGCTCTAGAAGGTGTATGTAAACTACCCTGGCCAGCAAGATCTCCGGATCTGTCCCCCATTGAGCATGTTTGGGACTGGATGAAGCGTCGTCTCACGCGGTCTGCACGTCCAGCACGAAAGCTGGTCCAACTGAGGCGCCAGGTGGAAATGGCATGGCAAGCCGTTCCACAGGACTACATCCAGCATCTCTACGATCGTCTCCATGGGAGAATAGCAGCCTGCATTGCTGCGAAAGGTGGATATACACTGTACTAGTGCCGACATTGTGCATGCTCTGTTGCCTGTGTCTATGTGCCTGTGGTTCTGTCAGTGTGATCATGTGATGTATCTGACCCCAGGAACGTGTCAATAAAGTTTCCCCTTCCTGGGACAATGAATTCACGGTGTTCTTATTTCAATTTCCAGGAGTGTATATATATATATATATATATATATATATATATATATATATATATATATATATATATATATAGTGAAACAGCAAACTAATAATGTTTCTCTTCAGAATTCCAATACTGAATTGAATTGTGATGGCAAAGGAATTAATGATCCTAAAGAAATAGCAAATGTGTTCAATAATTATCATAGCAATATAAGTGAGCAATTAGGCATTGAAATATCAACATAAATCCTACTTAAGTCTTTCTCTCTCGAACAAACCAGAAAGAAGTCCTCTCCGTTATCAGAACTTTAAACATGAAGCATTCCGCTGGAGTAGGTGGCATCCCAGACAATTTTATTAAAAAGGTATGGAGGACTCCATTAGCTCACCTTTGTAATAGTTCCTTTCAAACTGAAATGTTCCCAGTGTGTCTAAAAACAGTTAAGGTCATACCACTATTCAAAAAAGGCAAAAAGGATTAAGTAGCTAACTAAGGTCCAATCTCAAAAATTATAGCAAACGGTTTTCAAAGAAGTTAGTAGACTTCCTGGAAGAGCACAAAATACTATCCACAGCACAACATGGTTGCAGGAAAGGCAGATTAAGGCTGATACAGTAGTTTTTGCATTATTAAACGAAGTATTTCAGAAACTAGATACTAGCGACAATGTCAGTGGAATATATTTAGATCTCTTTAAGGCTTTTGATATCACAGATCACACAAAACTTCTGACTAAGCTTGACAACATGGGGATTAGAGGAACATCTAATAACTGGATAAAATCATACCCAGGCAGTCGAAGTTTCAGCAAATTGTCTCAACCTATCAAACTATGAAGCCATTAAGTATGGAGTGTCACTAGGCTCAGCTCTGGGACCTCCCCTATTTCTGTTGTATGTGAATGACCAAAACAAATTCTGTGAGAACACTTTCCCTGTTGCTGACCATACAAATCTGCTAGTGAGTGGAAAAGAAATGGCGTGTTTCAGAAGTCTACAACATAGACACTGAACAATATTGAAAACTGGTTATGTCACAACAAATTGGTAATAAAGGCAAGTAAGACAGTGGCACTAAATTTCTATAATTTGGAAAAAGGTGAACAAAATGTTCAGATTCAGATATTCGACAAGGACCTTCAGAGTGTGGATAACATTAAATTCCGACCAGAACGCATATGGTTTATATACAGTTACAGAACATTCTAGTACAATGATTCTTGACATTTGTGGATACTTCTAGAATGTATTCGAACCAACTATAGAAATTAAAATTTTACAGTCCAGGTGAGCTTTGAACTCATGACCGTCCATACAACTGTCTAGTATTACAACCACTACACCACTGCGACTATACTATTCAGCTTCTTCTGCTACATTGCTCCCTCCTTCAGAGAACAGCGTCTCAGTGTTACGTCCTCCTAGTTCGGGAACGAGTCATCGGTCCTGCATACTCCGACTACTGATGACTCATCCTCGCCCTGGCAGTGATCTTCTCAGAACTTCTTTTGCCGCTCCGCTTTCCATCACCTTTCCGCTTGTTGCCTGTCACTGGAGCTTCGAATTTACCCTGGGTGGCAGGATCCTTGTAGGGCTTCATTCGAAGGACGTGCGTGGGCCGTATCTCTGATCTTTCTTCGTGTTGCATCAGGGTTGAAATCTTCAGTTTCTTAAGTAACATCAGACAAGTGTCTTACAAGCTTATAAGGTCCAAAGCAGCGCCTCTCAGAGAGACCAACCTTCCGAACAGGAATGAAGATCCAGATGAGGTTTCCAGGCTCGTAGACAACGGGGCGGTGGCTCGCGTCATACCTTAGGCGATCGTTTACTTGAGCCTACAACGTGCGGAATCGAGCTAACTGCCGAGCTTCCTCAGCTCTGGTTAACAGCTGGCCGATGTAGTCGTCGTCCACGTCATCAGGATGTAACGGAAACACAGTGTCCATCGTCGTAGTCTCCTCACATCCATGTACCAGGAAAAATGGTGTAACCCCTGTGGTGTCTTGTTTGGCTGTGTTGTAGGCAAACGTCTCGAAAGGTAGCACCTCATCCCAGTTGCTCTGCTCAGCACTGAAGAACACTGATAGCATGTCGACGAAGGTCTTATTGAGGCATTCAGTAAGTCCGTTAGTTTGCAGATGGTGGGCAATCGTCATGTAATGAGTAATGTTGCACAGAGAGTATCTCTGTCACAAGATTCGATTGAAAAACTTTCCCTCGATCCGTAATTAACAACCTTGGGGCACTGTGTTTTAATAAAATGTCTTCCACGATGAATTTGGCTACCTCGAATGCTTCGGCTGTTTTCACGGCTTTTGTAATGGCATAGCGTGTCAGATAATTAGTGCAAACAATAATCCATCTATTGCCACTACTAGATGTTGGAAATCGTCCGAGGAGGTCAATCCCAACACTGTGGAAAGGCGTTTCGGCTGGTAGTATTGGTATGAGTCGGCCAGGTGGTTTCTGAGCAACTGCCTTTCTCCTCTGGCACTCTCGACAGTGCGACACATAGTGACAGACACTCCGAAATTAACCTGGCTAGAAAAATCTCTTGTGGATCGTATGCTTTAATAAATCGTATGCTTTAAATGGAATTTCTGTAGAACATCTAAGCACATGTGTTTAGGAATCACTGGTAGCCACCCCTTTCCAAACGGATCAAAGTTTTTCTTGCAAGATAATTCATTAACTACCTTAAATTATAATTTCACATCCTCTGACCGATTTAAGGCAAGCATAATTGAGATATTTTGGCGTCCTTCGTCTGCTCAGCAGAGAGATCCTGTAGTGCAACAAGATAGTCACTATCTTCATCAGAGTCTTGAGAGTCTTGCACAGGGTTTTTTGAGAGACAGTCGGCATCTTGGTGTTTTCTTCCACTTTTGTACACTATGGTAATGTCATACTTTCGAAGACGTAGTGTCCACCTGGCGAGTCGTCCTGTTGGATCCTTAAGACCTGTCAACCAACAAAGTGAATGATGGTCTATAACGACAGTGAATGGCCTTACATAGAGATACTGTCGAAATCTGCACATGGCTCAGATCACAGCAAGACATTCTCTTTCTGTAGCTGAGTAGTTTCTCTTGGCTTTTGTAAGTGTCGTAGAAGCATAGGCTATAACTTTCTCTTTTCTATCCGAAATTTGCACCAGAACAGCACCGATCCCATACCCACTGGCATCTGTGTATAGTTCTGTATGTGCTCTCTCATCATACAGACCAAGTATAGGGTCAGTCGTCAGAGTTTTTCGCAGCGCACCGAAAGAATCTTGTTGAGCACCACCCCAGATAAATTTAGCATTGGCGATTAACAACTCTTGGAGTGGCCTGGATTTGATGCAAAAGTTTTTGATAAAATGAAGGTAATAAAAACATAATCATTCTGGAAACATCCCCTAGGCTGTGGCTAAGCCATGTCTCCGCAATATCCTTTCTTTCAGGAGTGCTAGTTCTGCAAGTTTCGCAGGAGAGCTTCTGTAAAGTTTGGAAGGTAGGAGACGAGGTACTGGCGGAAGTAAAGCTGTGAGTACCGGGCGTGAGTCGTGCTTTGGTAGCTCAGTTGGTAGAGCACTTGCCCGCGAAAGGCAAAGTTCCCGAGTTCGAGTCTCGGTCGGGCACACAGTTTTAACCTGCCAGGAAGTTTCATAATCCGAGGAAGCTTCTCACATCTCTAATACTTCTAGGAATAGGAAATTCCGTCGTAGATCTCACCTTTTCTGGGTCTGGCCGCACACCTTCGTTTGACACAAGGTGTCCAAGTATTTTGATTTCTTTTGCTCCAAAGAGACACTTTCTTGGATTAAGTTTCAGTCCGGTTTGTTGGAGTCACTTAAGAACGGCCCTCAGTCTTTTTAAGTGTTCATCATAAGTCTCTGACAACACTATAATGTCATCTAAATAACAAAGACACATCGTCCACTTCAGGTGACTTAGAAGATTATCCATAATCCGTTCAAAAGCTGCTGGTGCATTACAAAAACCAAACGGCATTACTTAAACTAATACGTGCCCTCAGGGGTGATGAATGCAGTTTTCTCACGATGAGCCCCATCTACTTCGATTTGCCAGTACCCCGAGTACATTTCCATGGTTGAGAAAAACTTAGCCCCCTGCATACAATCTAGTGTGTCGTAACTTCGTTGAAGGGAGTAAACGTCCTTTGTAGTTACCTTATTAAGTTTACTGTAATCAACACAAAAGCGCCAACTGCCATCCTTCTTCCTGAAGAGAACCACTGGTGACGACCATGGGCTCTGCAAAGGCTGAATGATGTCATTTTTCATCATTTTCTCTACCTCGTCGCGAATTATTCGACGTTCCGTTGCCGACACACAGTATGCTCTCTGGCCTATTGGTTGATGGTCTCCAGTGCTAATCCGGTGCTTCACCGTCGATTTGTCTAATTTGCTCTTCACCTGTGGACTGAAGCATTCAGAGGACTCTTGAAGAATGACAGGTAGCTTCTTTTGTTATTCCTTAGTGAGCTCTGGTGATAGTCGAGCTGGAAGATCTGGTAGTGGCAGCGCCAATGTCGCCCACAGACTCAGCATGGGAGGTTCAGCTGTTCAGCAATTATTGGCTCAGCGTTTGCTACGCACATGCGTCTTGGAAGGATCTGTGGGTCTCGGCGACAGTTAACTATCCACAATTCGCCGAATCCGTTCTTAAACGAGACGACAGAAGCTGGGATGACCAAGTTATTCTTCAGTGGTATGCTTCTCTTACATTCCACTGCAAGATCCATGGGTTGATGCATGGCATGACACATGACAGTTACCTTTCTAGCACTGACTGCAGGAATGATCACTTCATGCAGCACACATAGTCTCCATGCACTCCGATGCGCATCTTCCTGTCCGCAGTATCTCATCTTGTCTAGCACAATCTTCGAGTTACCACAATTTATAATTGCCTGAGAAGCTTTCAAAAGACCCATCCGAGAATGACGTCATGACTACACCCTTGTATGACGATGAATTTTGTGTATGGCCACTTATACCCACATGACTCATCTTCCTGTAGGTTTTACACATTTCCCATTAGCCACCTTCAGCACAGATGTATTGCTGTCGACGAATACGGTTTTCTGCTACTGGCGACGGTGCTTCTCCGAAATGACTGAATATGATGCTCCATAGTCCACAAGAGCTTGGGCTGGTGGGCCATCCATGAGGATATCGACGTAGTTTCCTATCATTTTTGTAGTGATC
Organism: Schistocerca cancellata; assembly: GCF_023864275.1. Lineage (NCBI taxonomy): Eukaryota > Metazoa > Arthropoda > Insecta > Orthoptera > Acrididae > Schistocerca > Schistocerca cancellata. The sequence goes on along the minus strand of NC_064634.1, from coordinate 460,037,985 downwards.
GACGGCGGAGGATTTTTCTCTTCGATGGCCTCACCTCCAAGGAAGATTGCACCCTTTAGTTTTCCAGGTTGTGGCTGCTAGATGATCGGCTGGAGTTTCTAAACGGCGATGGAGAACTTGATCGGCATGTTGGGGAGCGTCCTCTCCAGCGGCTAGCTTGCGGCTATGATGATCTACGTCGTTCCGCACCCACATCTTCTTGTTCATCTTCGTCGTGCCGGATTTGGCGTCGGCTATGATTGGTCTGCTGTCTTCTGGCGCGGGTGCCATCAAATATCCGCCGCCTTTCTGGACAATAGCGCACCATATGTCCCGGTCGTCCGCAGTGGAAACATACTAGTTGGTTATCCTGAGTCCTCCAGACGTCAGTATTCCTTGGTGCCCAAACAGGTTCCTCATGCGGCATTGTAGGAACGTAACTTCACCTGGATCTCGACTTTTTCACCGTTTTAAAGGGAAATGAAGGACGAGAGATTGGGTTCAATGTCTGTTCCACTTCCACCCTTATGACCTCTTGAAGCGTCTCGGTTTTTTGCTCGCCATGCAATCCAAGTGCCTTCTGAATTTCTTCTCTTACTATCAGACGAAGAACACGTGAAATCAGTTCCTTCCTCCATCACAGACATCGATACGACGTTTGGAAGCCGTTCAAACTTCTTTGCATGTAATTCTGTTTTGATGCATTGTCTCGATATACTGGCACCATTTTATGAAGTCGTTTGCTGTCGAAACCTCCTTCAGGAGTAGGTCTTGATACTTGTCCTCAGCAACACCCTTCATTAGATGTGCAACCTTATCTTCCTCCTTCATTCTATGATCCACTATTTTACACAGCTCCAAGACGCCTTGAATGTCGGATGCTGTAGTTTCTCCTGGATGCTGTGCCCTGCACTTTAATTCATCTTCAGCATTGCTCTTCTGTCGTTGTGTGTCGCCGAAATACCTGCGCAGTTCCACCTGGAATACTTCCCAGCTTGTGAACTTCTCCTCGTTGTTCTCGTTCCACTGCTTGGCAGTGTCCTTCAAGTAGAAAAATACGTTAGTCAAACACACGGTGTCATCCCATTTGTTAAATTTGGTTATACGCTCGTATATCTTCAGCCACTTGTATGGATCTTAGCCATCGTCACCAGAAACCCCGGAAGGATGTCTCATGTAGTGGCACACGGTTTCTCTCATCGTAACGTCCTCTTCTTTTTCTGTTTCCGATAGATTGCGATCTACGAACTCGGGTTTGTCGCCACGTAAACAGCGGCTCTGTCGTGGCCTGATGGGAGCCACTGTGTCGTCGATAATGTGCGCCATCACAGGTTCCGATACTCAGAGTCCTCACCAGAATAATGTCACGTAGAAGAAGGTGCAATTAGATGAATGACGAACACTAACTTCAATTAACGAAGGCGCAGAGCGAACTGCCTCCGGCCAGAACACACACGGTATATATACAGTTACAGAACATTTGTGGATACTTCTAGAATGTACTCCAACCGACTATAGCAATTAAAGTTTTACAGTTAAGGTGAGTTTTGAACTCACAATCCTCCATGTGACGACTGTGCTACTCAGCTTCTTCTGCGACGATATGATATTGTTTTCTGGGGTAACTCTTCTCTTAGACAAAAGCTCATTACGCTACAAAACAGAGCTATAATAATAATGTAAGGTGTAAAATGGAACAAAACCTATGGACAACGGTTTAAAAATCTAGAAATCCTCCCACTTCCATGCATATATGTGTATGGGATAACTGTTGTTGTTAAAATATATTCAATGGAAAATTCGAATCCCTTCGAAAAAAATGAAAATATCCACTCCTGTAACACTAGGCAAAAAGAAAGCTTTCATTTATAGCCTACCAACACTACCTTAAATAAAAAAGGACCCTATATTATGGGAAAGTTATTTATAATAAACTTCCATCAGAAATTAAGTCAACAAATGACCTGGAAAATTTCAGGTTAGCTGATAGGGTATATCTGACTCATAACTGCCTTTATAGCCTCCACAAGTCCCTCCAGCAAGTACATTAATTTGGATTAGTGATGTAACATATGAATGCTACTAGAACCTTAATTATTTATCATGTAAATGTTACTGTAATGCAAATATTAATCAGCCAGTATAGTACATGTGCTATCTGCCTTATAATGTCTTCTCTGTATTTTTGTTCAATATTTGCTCTGTATATTGTAACTCAATGATCATTTATGCAGAAATAGTGAAATTAGTGTAAATGTAAATTATTTAATATTTTTTACACATTGATTTGACCTACATCAGAATGTAACATTTGTATAGTATGTGATTACTGGAACCAATTAAACTCTACTCTGCATTACTCTACTCCTGGTTACAAACTTTAGCAGTGCACTGTGAAAAGAAACAAAAGAACTTAACCAATAAACTAGTGTTTTTATCCACGAATACTGTTTCTCTATGCACATGCATATTGCTCAATATTCAGCTTCTCTGAGTGTCACCAGTCTCATGACCAGGGAAACCCCTAAAGCCCCCATTCAAATATATATGTATAATGTGTGTATGTGTGTGTACACATAGTGAAATTGGTGCATGTGGAGTTTGGAGAGGTCCAAAAGCATCATAGACAGACTTCACAAACTGCACCAAAACCTTAGCTATCTCCATGGCAACTCGTCCTTGATTGCAGATAGTGGCCCCCTTGAAACTTGGACTGGTGATGTAATCTCTTTGTGCGTCAGTGTCCATCCCAAGGTAAACTAAATGAATTTTGTGGTATTCTCTAACATTTTCCATTTCTTTCCCAAAAACTGAATTTTTCATTAACTCATAAAAATCTTTTTCAGTGTCCCACATTCGATATTTACATCAATGTACTCCTTCAGACAGCAACGCTGCTTGGAGGAGATGCTATATATGATTCTAAAACGTTTCATCCCCAAACTGAGACACATCTGGAGGTTCCTGTAGTTTATAATATATTTCTGCTTATTCTCCTTGTCTTCAGCTTCAGGATGGGACCATTCACAGAAATAGGCACTCTGGACACAGTGGCAATGTACTGTGTATCATGCAAATGAGTGGGATATATGACCAAGTAACCTGATGCTCCTCTCCGGGGGACACCACCTTGTTGAAGCACTGTCCATGCAGGTGGAGAGGCTTACGTATCCTCGTGAAGCTGAAGGCTATGCCGTAGGTAGAAGACCTACTGGCAGAAAGGCTTTTTTAGCTAATGGATCAGACTAAGAGTGTCACACAACGTTCCATCTTCGTTATCCACTCCTAGTTCTTATCCAACTCCCTTTCCTAACCCAAGGTGTGATGCTATCCATGCCAAGGGGTGCGTGGTATATCGGAAGATGTGTCACAAATGGAGCCTCAGGAATACTGGATGACCTCCCTGAGTAAGTAGCCTTACACTGCGTGGGGTATTCGTGGTGTGGACCATGTAGATCCCCAAATCTCTTGGAACCAAATGGACACGACTAAAGAAAATAAATTAAAAATAACTAAGGGGCAAACTGAGACCTCAGACACCGAAACATCAGGGTCAGGACTGACGGAATGCATTCCCAGGGTCTAGACCTGAGACAAAAGTGGGCACTGTAACCGATAAATTGGACCAAGATTAAAGCCTTGTCTGGGGCCCAGAGGAGGAAACTATTCAGGGAACAAAGACAAAAGGAAGGGAAAGAATGGCTTCCAAAAGACAAGTGGAGAGAACTAAAAGGGTTTGAGCCTAAGGCACCCAAGAAAAAACTGTCTCAGGTTGAAGGGTATATGCAGACCACTGCAATGTCGAAAACAGGCAGCAAGAGGATAAGGAAGGAATCCAAGACTCCCTTCTCCCTGGATAAGCGAGCCAAGAAAAAAACAGAGGTAAGAAATAGGGAAACAGACCTATAGTACTGCCGTCTCGGTTTTTAAGATGGCAGTTATCGAGGAAGGCTATCCACTGGTAGCCTGCAAGAGAAACTTGTACAGATGGCCCTCTTTGGAAAGATTGGGGGGGGGGGTGGGAGGGGGGCTGGTGGATGACCCAACTTCAAGAGGGTCTATCTAGATCGTACTGCTCTCATTTTCGTCTGTGAGGGGAAGCACATGGTGGAATGGCTTAAGGACAAGGTGCCCATGATATCCCAATGGGAGGATGTAAGGCTGCTGGTCAAGATGGCAGCGGAGCTTCTTAAGACCACAAAGGTATCAATATGAGTATCAAAGATTCTTAAGGATGTCTCCCTTAAGACTCTGTTCGAGAAAATAGGGGTCCAGAACCCAAAAGTCTCGACAGAGGACTGGAGAGAAGGTTGTACTGGAAGAACGAACCCTGATGGGTGGAGTTCGGAGAGAAGTCCCTGAAGGCAGTGAGAGAGCAAGACCTGAACTTGTTTTTAGGGTTCTTGCAGGTCACTGTCAGGGTTATCAAAGACCTCAAAGTCAATTATGGTAACAGGACGGAGACTGAACGTGCTGCAGATTAATCTGCAGCACAGTGAAGAGGCCTCTGCTGCCCTGAGACGCTGCCTGGGGAGGCAGGAAGTGGACATGGCCCGGATACAAGAACTCTACTTATATGAAAGGTGCGTACTGGGCCTCAGTGGCACTGGAGGTAAGCTGATTTATGCTAGAAATCTAAGAAACTCCAGAACATACATCTATGTAAGAAATGGAATTTCTTTCATGCCAATGATGGATTTCTACTCCAGGGACCTAGGGACCATCAGAATGCAGCAATGTGAAGAAGGTATCACGAGGGAAAATTATTTTGGCCTTAGAATACCTTTCTTACAGACAGCTCTCCTCCTCCTTTGGAGGTTAGGAGACTGATAGAAGCTTGCCATCGGCAAGGTGACCATATGTTGGTTGGATTTGACACCAATGCCCAGAACCTAAGGTGGGGCAGCAAGGACACCAACAGTAGAAGTGAGTACCTTCTTGAATTTCTCTTAGCTAACAACTTGGAGGTCCTAAATAGGGGCAATGAACCTACATTCACGAATAGCAGAAGGGAAGAAGTAGTTGACATAACCTTTGGTTCCATGATGATGGGCAGGTATGTCAAACGATGGCATGTGATGTTAGAGCCATCCTTGTTAGACCACATGTACATTAAATTCAAGGTTGAAATGGGAATCAGACAGACTATGACCTATAGAAATCCCAGAAAAACAGACTGGGAGACAGATATGAGGAACCTTTCCTTAAGCTTATCGGAAATTAAAACCTTGATAAGGAATCCAGTAGAGTTTGAAGGAGTAGCAGAGTCTGTTACTTCTGCCATAGTGACCTCATATTAGGACAACTGCACAATCACCAAAAAGTGCACAAATAGGAGTGTGCCTTGGTGGAATAATAACTTGGAAATGCAGAGAAAACAGGTAAGAAGACTGGGAGATATAAAGGACAATGGGCAAAATTTCGTGAGGCCCTTGTCAACTACAACCTTGCAATTAGACAAGCAGAGGAGGAATCGTGGAAGGCATTCTGTGAGGAAGTGGAGAGCATGACTGCTCAAGCCAGAATTCACAGAATCCTCATTGGAGTACCAACCAATCCTGGAGGTACGTTGAAGAAGGAGTATGGGGGATATACAAAGACAGCACATGAGACACTGGAACTGATCCTCAAAACTCACTTCCCTCAATATGCTCTGCCGGACAACACAGACCAGAATGTGATCCCAGAGAGACAATGGTTTTCAGGCACTCGAAGAGAGGACTAGGAATCGGCCAAAAAGTGTGTGGACTTCAATAAAATCCAATGGGCGATGGGAACACTCCGACTGTTCAGTCACCTGGCCCAGATGGAATCTTTCCAGTTCTCCTGCAACATGAATCCTATGTAGGTTATTCAGGGTTAGCCTGGCAGTAGGAATCATTCCCAATGCTTGGGGGACAGTGAAGGTTGTCTTCATTCCAAGCCAGGGAGCACTGACCATACCAACGCCAAGGATATGAGACCAATCAGTCTACCCTCCTTCATTCTTAAAACGTTGGAAAAACAGGTTAATGTATACATTGGGGAGAGGAGGCTAATTAGGGCCCCTCTAAATTCAAGCCAATATGCGTATCAACCAGGTAAATCACGTGAGACAGCTCTCCATCAATTCATTGCGAGGGTGGAGAAAGCTCTTCACTTCCAAGAAATAGCCCTCTGCATCTCCCTGGACATCGAGAGGTCCTTCAGTAACACGACCTTCGATTCCATGGTAAGGACAGCAGATGTGCATGACCTATATAGGTGGACCAGGGCCATGCTTAGTGGAAGAAAAGTAGAGGCTACTATGATTAATGAAAAGATGGTAACTAACACCACTAGAGGTTGTCCACAAGGAGGAGTTTTGCCCCTTTATTGTGGAATCTAGTGGCAAATGAACTCGTTGAGGAACTAAATTTCAGGCAATGCTTTTGCCAAGGATACGCAGATGACCATGTCATAGTAATAGTTGGCAAATTTACTGACCCAGTTATAAAATGGCACAAGGTGCATTGGACATCGTGCAAGATTGGTGCATTAAACAGTATCTAAGGGTTAATCCTAAGAAGACTGAGCCGTGCATAGATCGTGTACCCGCCATCAAGTATATACACCCTGTGTTTAACGTATTTCCACCTCACTACCTTAATTTAAATTACTACTGTCACTGAGTAGATGCTTTGCCTGACTGTGACTGGCGCTAGCGGCGCATATCAATATATCCCCTCTCTTAGTACCTTTGCTCCACTGTTATTACTTCCCAGTTGTCAGAACATGTCAGCATAGCAGTTCAGATAGCGAGTTCGGGCTGCCATTCAGTTGGAACGCGTCTGGAGTGCAGTCCGGCCTGCCAGTCAGGGAGTTGCAATGTGGCACTAGTGCACTCGGGTTGGAGCAGTGAGGTCTGCGTCGATGTCACTCTTGGGTATCGTTCAGGTCTTGGTGCAAGTGTTTGTCAGTGAGTGTCTGTAGTTGGCGTTAGTTCCACTGACAACTATTTTAGATGTTATCGCCATTCTGTCGTGGAGTCAGGCGGAACGTGCGAGGCGGAGAGTTCACAGTGGCAGTTCGGGTCGTAAGTTGGGCTCTGGCAGTCAGTTGCAACGCGTCGGGAGCGCAGCCCGGGCCAGCAGTGAGCGAGCCCTGCGTGGACATCGCCCGCGCGACAATTGCCACCACGCATCACTTGAGCTGGGCCTCACTTTTGGTGGATAGTTGGTCGGCCGGTTCGTCCGAGGGCGTCTCCGTGCGTCGTAGTCGACTGGGCCACTAGTGGTCTCTGTGCAGTGTCAGAGTCTGTCTAGAGCTGTCCGATCGGTACGAGCATCGTCGCTCGCCGACCCTGGACGTGAAGGTTGATTTGTTTTGTGAGCATTACGTTATTGGTTCCGGTGTTGTGGAGGTTTTCCTATGAGCAACAACGAGTAAATTGATCAAATTAATTTATCCATAGTCAAGTGCACCAGCGGAATTTTCTGCCTTGTGGCCGTTAGTGTTCTGGTTGTTTGCCCTGGCCACTAACGTAGTTTTTAGGTAGTGTTTTTTCCTCACCTGTTGGTGCTGCCCAACATGGTGTGTAGTTTTGGTAGCCCAGTTCACATACGCGTTTGTTTCGGGATAGTGATACTTGTAATTTTTGGGGGCCTCGAATTCTCGTGTACTCCGTCATGGCAAGCAAGAGGTTGGTCGGTCGGTCCGTGACTGTCACTTGGTTGGGTTTGCACGAATTAAGTGTAGCTGGACTCACCACCTGTCTCGCTTAAGTGAAAGTGAGCAGACCGATCGACTGGAGTCTCCTGAGTGCCGTTCTCTTAATTATCCTTTTGGCAGTCTTAATGTTGTTCTAATTTAACTGTATTTTATATTTTTAATTTTTCAAGGTTAGTTGCGGGCCTTCAGCCCTGGAAACAGAGTTTGCTTCAAGCCCAAACATTATCGCCTTCTGCTCTTGAAAGGTTATTGTAACTTTGTCTGAAAGATTTTACAAGTTATTGTGGGCCTTCCGCCGTTGGTGTTGCAAAATGGAAATTTTTAAACTTTATGTATTGTTTTACCGATTGTTGCAGTATATATTCCCTTAATTTGCAGAATTTAACAGTGTGGCCTTCAGCCATCTTATTGGATTTGTTTATCTCTTTCTGTGCATCCTGTGGGCCATCAGCCCTGTTAGCATTTTAAAACATTGTGGCCTTCTGCCTTTAGTTATCATCATAGTATATTTGGAATTTTGAAGATTTAATCCAGCGGCCTTCAGCCGCTCCATATGCTGATCTCATATATGTATGTGATTTATCTTATTCATAAATTTAACTGTGTCTCGTGTCTTTTTCAGAACTGAATTTATTCTAAAGCATCTGTTTGGAGGCCTTCAGCCGTGAAGCAAATTTAATTCTTTGAAAAGTGTATTTGTGAACTAAATGATATTTAATTAAAATTGCGAAATGATTCCGAGCGCAACTCCCTTTGTCCTTTCCACAATCCTAATTACCTCTTAGCCCTACGTGAATTAGCGGGCATTTCAAAGACTATTGTGGTGCCATTCACTAACAGGCTTATCCAACACTCAAGTTGGAATTTAAAACTCTTTGATGAAATTCTAAATGTGAATGGGATAGTGAAATACCTAGGGGTTATGCTAGATGAGAAACTAACATGGACTTCTCACATTAGGAGCATCTGCTCCAAGGCGAAAAGTACTCTAGTGAGTGCCAGAAGAACTTGTGGTAAAAACTGGGGCCTAAGGCCTTAGAGGTATGCACTGGGTATACACCATGGCGGTTAGACCTAGGATTTCCTACAGGGCTGTAGTGTGGTGGAAGAAGGTAGAACAGCAGGTTGCAGCTAAGGAGCTTGCTAAGGTGCACAGACTGCCTTGCTTAGCCACAACGAGTGGAATTAGCAGTACACCAACTGCTTGTATGGAAGCCATGCTGGACATCCCTCCACTGCACCTTTGGGTCAAGATGGAGGCAGCAACTGGGGCATACAGACTTATAACAGGTAAAAATTGGATCTTGTCAGGATATCCAGAATCACACACTAAGATAGTGAGTGAGGTAAATATAGAAATGGCTGGAGAAAGGACTGCTGACTATATAATAACTCCCAACTGCTTCAACAAGCCTTACAATATAATAATCGGAAGCAGGGAGCAGTGGGGTGTACGGGGTTCAGCCAAGACTGGGGAGCATCATCTCTCTAGAAAAACTGGCCTCGGTATTCTAAGCTGAAATTACTGCAATCAGGACATGTGTGGATGAAAATATGCGTAGGTGCTACAAGAACCGTAGCATCTACATATATTCAGACAGCCACACATCCCTGAAATCACTGGTAGCTCCTGCAACAAGATCTAAGACTGTTGTAGAATGCCACAGGGCTCTGGTTGAGCTAGGGGAAAGCAATAAGATAGACCAACTGAGGGTCCCTGTCACTTAGGGATCTATGGCAATGAACAAGCCGACAGATTGGTCAGGATGGGGGCAATGACTCTATTTATTGGACCGGAACCTGTTCTGACAATCGCCGAGGCTATGATCAATCTAGAACTACAGAACTGGCTTAGGAAACAGCGCATGGAATATTGGACCAAGGTCCATAAACAAAAACATGGTAAGGTAATGATACCCAAGCCATGCTGTAAAAGAAGCTCTGTAATCCTGGGATTGAACAGGAAAGAGCTCAAACTCATGACTGGACTAATGAGCGACCATGGGATTTCAAGAAACACCTACACACAATGGGTATAACAGAAGAAGACCCCAAATGTAGATTTATGATGAGAGTGAAGAAACTGCATCACACCTAATCTTCGAATGAATGGCATTAGAGAGCTAAAGCTACAGAATCTACGGGACAACTAGACCCAAAGAAATTGTGTCTAACAAAAAACTGGTGAAGGGACTCCTTGCATTGGTTGGCTTTACTAGGAAGCGCACCACACAATGAACTCGGTGTCGGTGCGAGCAGTGGTGGGTTAGACAAAAAAATTGTTTAAATGACTCTGGCAACTACGCGACTTAACTTCTGAGGTCATCAGTCGCCTAGAACTTAGAACTAATTGAACCTAACTAACCTAAGGACATCACACACATCCATGCCCGAGGCAGGATTCGAAGCTGCGACCATAGCGGTCGCTCGGTTCCAGACTGTAGCACCTAGAACCGCAGAGCCACTCCAGCTGGCGTGGGTTAGACCAAAGCCATTTTAGGTTCCCTGTCAAAATCATATCAAATCAAATGAACCTGGTGCTCATGACTGGATGGATCACGATGTTGACGGTGCTAGGCCCAGGATGAGATGAGTGACTATCGTCCAGCCATAGTGATGTTGGTGCAAGCTCACCTCTGGACACGTTCATCATTCCATCAAAGGATGTGAAATGAAGCTGATTGGTATTCTGTACCAATGCTGCTATAAATGAATTGTGTTTTCATTATCACATTGTAGCTTTATACACAAATATAAAAAAGATGTTACACATGGTTACGATAACGATGTAATAGTATTTTTCTTTTCCTTCCTGTCTGAGTTCAACTATATCTCTTTCTAAGAACAAAAAGATAGTCTGACTATGATCTGTAAATCATAATGCTTAAAGTTTGCAGGAATGCGTTCAGTGTCGAAGCTATCTTCGTATAGCAATATCCATCTTTTGTCTGACACACTTCTATTGCCACTTCCTCTTTTATTTTTACTCCTGAAAGTCATGGTCACTTAAGATACACATACTAATGTATGTTTCTTTAAGTGACAACAATTGCATATTGGTGTTCAAGCATTGTGTTATATTGTTTTGTTTTTTACCACTAGTAGCCTTGGAATATTATTCACAGGTGTTTTTAGTGGAAGTGCGCGTGAGTCTTGACGTATTAACGGATATAACAGGCTTGGGTGATACCTACATTGCTGCCATTATGGCCATCGCTCTGAAATAACTACAAACTGTAGTGATTACGTAGAGCCTTATTGTCATTTAATTCACGAAGTATGATTATCCAATGTGAATAAAATTGGCGTACTTGAGGTATTCGAAGCTTCTACATTCGCGAAAATAAAAAGCCAGTCAGTTACTGCGAAGCAGTAAAAGTTTGTGTCTCATAAGAATTCAATTTGTAGAATTTTCACCAGCTCGACTCACCCTCTGTGGAGAGTTAAACACATACAGTATCTTCAGTTCAAGGGCGTCTGGTTGCCTTGACAGATGCATCAGGTTCGCTCTTCATCGTTGGTGCTGCTATCAACACTGTTGATGCTGCAGGTAACAGTACTCACACTGGAAATAACGTTCTGACTGAAATCCCTATATTTTTAGGTGAAAAACTGTAACAGCCAGATTATTTGGTCGATTCGAATCAGTAGGAAACAAGAATGGATCGATTCGAATCAGTAGGAAACAAGAATGGATCACCCCCTGTCATGTGATTGTAGAAGGCACAATCTTACCTCACTTCTATCAGTGTCCTCAGAAAATGGTATTATTTTCGGTGCTGGTGTGTGCAACTATTTTGTATGGATGCTGCATCTGCTGATCAAAAGGAGGAGAAAATGTTTTCAATGCTTTTGCGGGTCACATTGCGGTAGGGCTGCTATTGATGAAATGCCCACATGGACACTGTTGGGTCACAAAAACACATGTTGAAGATACCGTTAATGGTCGGTGTGATCTGCTGGGAAATACGCCAAATTCAGCCCTTTGTATCTTACGCTGACTGGTGAAGCACTATGACACTATCATATGGTGTCTTATGCTCCTAAGCTGTACTGACCTCACATTTATGTCTCGCTGACTCATGAGAATGCAAAGCAATAGCCACCTAATAGCATGCTTACCGCATCGCAGTAGCAGCTAACCCTGAGCACCATTCCCATTCTGTCCCAGATCCGCAGTTGCGTTTCAAATCAGTCTACCGCCAACAATAGCTGTGATCCAGCTATAGTTGTGATGGCACCCGATTTGAACGTGAGTAGCTTAACATTTATTTATGTGTGGTATTATAAATGGAATTCCTTTGTTTGTAATCTGTTAGTATACAAGAGCCGTCAGGCATATTTTCGCTGGCGTTTCAGCAGATATTTGCAATGTCGCTTTTACGAAATATATCTGGAGTCAGCCCAACACAATACTACTCATATGTCTTTCATGAGGTGCCCAGTGCTCATGAAAGAATTGCTTTGTTTCCAGTTACAAAGAAAATGATTTTTAAATCAGAATGTTATATATCAATTCGGCAGAGCAGTCTCAAATTAATCTAGTGTGATATTACTTTTATCGACTTGTGTTAACAGCGACAGTAAAACACGAAGAATAATCAGTACTCCTGCAGTGACAGCACCATCTTCGCCCACATAAAATGCTACCGCCACGCAACAGCTCTACTGTATTGCCATTGGCGTTCTAGGATATTCTTCGTAATTTATTGTCCCTATTAATACATATCGATAAAGCGAATATCGCACTAGAGCCATTTTGGACCACTTTGACGAGTAGAGACGTAAAATTCTTATTTGAAAATCAGTTTTTTTGTAACAGAAAACAAATCAACACGTCTTGTAGAAACTGGACATTGCATGAGAGACTTAAAGAACAGTATCTGTTTGGACTGATTCCCGCTGCATATTACAAGAATGAAATTGCAAATATCTGCCCAAACACCAGAGAAAGTGCGACTTATGACCTATAGGGGAGACACGCAGTACAGTGTAAATGCAAAATTCCAACATTTATATTCTATTTATTTCCATATAAGGTAGTTTGTAAGCCATGTTTAAACACTTATAATGTGTTCCAGGTAGTACGTTCACTCTAAGAATCCAACATTTAAACAAGATATTTGTATGATGAGAAAAGTTACAATTGTGTCTGTTGTTGTTGTGGTCTTCAGTCGAGAGACTGGTTTGATGCAGTTCTCCATGCTACCCTATCCTCTGCAAGCTTCTTCATCTCCAAGTAACTATTACAACCTGCAACCTTCTGAATCTTCTTAGTGTATTCATCTCTTGGTCTCCCTCTACGATTTTTACCCACCACACTGCCCTCCAATTCTAAATTGGTCATCCCTTGATGTCTCAGAACATATCCTACCAACCTATCCCTTCTTCTAGACAAGTTGTGGCACAAATTCCTCTTCTCCCTAATTATATTGAGTACATCTTCATTAATCACGTGATCTACCCATCTAATCTTCAGCATTCTTCTCTAGTACCATATTTCGAAAGCTTCTATTATCTTTGCGTCTAAACTATTTATGGTCCATGTTTTATTTCCAAGCAGGGCTACGCTCCATGCAAATACTTTCAGAAAAGACTTCTTGACACTTAAATCCCTACTCGATGTTATCAAATTTCTCTTTTTTAGAAACGCTTTCCTTGCCATTGCCAGCCTACATTTTATATCCTCTCTACTTCGACCATCATCAGTTATTTTGCTCCCCAAATAGCAAAACTCCTTTACTACTTTAAGTGTCTCATTTCCTTGTCTAATTCCTCAGCATCACCCGATTTAATTCGACTACATTCCATTATCCTCATTTTGCTTTAGTTGATTGTCATCTTGTATCCTCCTTTCAAGACACTGTCCATTCCATTTAACTGCTCTTTCAGGTCCTTTTCTGTCTCTGAAAAAATTACAATGTCATCGGGAGACCTCAAAGTTTTCATTTCTTCTCCATGGCTTTTAATTCCTACTCCAATTTTTTCTTTTGTTTCCTTTACTACTTGCTCAATATACAGACTGAATAATGCTGTTGTGTCAAAAACTGACATTTCGAGCCTGTGGCTGTATACAAAATATAGGTTGATTCTTACATAGAAGTATATGGCAACCAGCCACTTTTTAAATTGCTGTTTATTTATTTAAACAGCGCTGTATTTATTTAAACAGCACTTTCATGACACGTGACGAAACTTCTTAGTGTGTGAGTGGTGCTTTACATTATGTGCATGTTTATATACAAAAAAGTGCATTATACATTTTTTGCTGCTGCAAGAAGATAAGCAGCCTGCATTGGAACATAATTGCATGGATTCTTCGTCAGCACCACCACCCCAAAGAAATCTCATCAGATGGGGAAACAAAAGGTGAAATGTAATGTAAAACGTGAACTAACCGTCTGAAGATGAACCTGTCGCTTTGACTCTGGTAACAGCGCTGTTTAAATAAATAAATAGCATTGTAAAAAATGGCTGGTTACCGTAACCTTCTATGTAAGGGTCAATTTATAGATTGAATAACATTGGGGATAGGCTACAACCCTGTCTCACTCCCTTCCCAGCCACTGCTTCTCTTTCGTGCCCCTTGACTCTTATAATTCCCATCTGGTTTCTGTACAAATTGTAAATAACCTTTCGCTCCCTGTATTTTACCCCTGAGACCTTCAGAATTTGAAAGAGAGTGTTATAGTCAACATTGTCAAAAGCTTTCTCTATGTCTACAAATGCTAGAAATGTAGCTCTGCCTTTCATTAATCTATGTTCTAAGATAATTCGTAGGATCAGTATTGCCTTATGTGTTCCAACATTTCTACAGAATCCAAACTGATCTTCCCCGAGGTCAGCTTCTACTAGTTTTTCCATTCGTCTGTAAAGAATTCGCGTTAGTATTTTGCAGCTGTGACTTATTAAACTGATAGTTCGGTAATTTTCACATCTGCCAACACCTGCTTTCTTTGGGATTGGAATTATTATATTCTTCTTGAAGTCTGAGGGTATTTCGCATGTCTCATACATCTCGCTCACCAGATGGTAGAGTTTCATCAGAGCTGGCTCTCCCGATTCTATCAGTAGTGATAATGGAGTGCTGCCTACTTCCGGGGCCTTGCTTTGACTTAGATCTTTCAGTGCTGTCAAATTCTTCACTCAGTATCATATGAAGGAATTATTTCAATAGTGGCTCAAGTTAATTTTTGTTCGTTCTGTGATACAGAGTCCTAAAGTTAAATGAGTATATATACTTGAATATTTCTGGTATCTCAACTGCAGATTTTTCAGCGCTTTAGGACTCTTTATCTCAGAATGAACAAAAATGAACTTGTACAACTATTGAAATAAGCCCTTCATATCTCCCATTTCATCTTCATCTATGTCCTCTTCCATTTCCATAATATAGCCCCTAAGCACATCGCCCTTGTACAGACCCTTTACATACTCTTTCCACATTTCTACTTTGCCTTCTTTGCTTACTACTGGTTTTCCATCTATGCTCTTGATATTCATACAACTTGTTCTCTTTTCTCGAAAGGTCTCTTAAAGTTTCCTGTAGGCAACAATTATCTCACCCCCAGTGATACATGACTCTATATCCTTACATTTGTCTTCTAGACATTCCTGCTTAGCCATTTTGCGCTTCCTGGCGATCTCATTTATGAGACATTTAGGCGCAGTTTGTGGCTTGTGTTCCCGCCATCATGTATGCTCACCATGTTTTTAACGTACTTCCACCTCACTACGTTAATTTAAATTACTACTGTCACTGAGTTGCTGCTTTGCCTGACCATGACCGGCGCTAGCAGTGCATATCGATATATCCCCTGCCGTAGTATCTTTGCTTGACTGCTGTTACTTCCCAGTTTTTGTCTGTCGTAAGGCGAGTTCGGGTCGCGAGTTCGGGTCTGCCAGTCAGTTGGAATGCGTCTGGAGTGCAGTCCGGACATACCAGTCAGACAGTTTAATGCAGCACTAGTGCAGTCGGGTTCGAGCTGTGAGATCTGCATCGACATGGCTCGTCCGACCATTGCTGCCATGCATCACTTGACCTGGGATATGGTCTTGGTGGATCGTCGGTCGGTCGTCCTACTGGACTACGCGTTTTGGCTCGCCGATCGTTCATGAGTCGACGGTGTGTGTGTGCATCGACTCCCAATTTGTCTTCGTGGGGGCTTAGTTACTGTTGGGTATCGTTCAGGTCTTTGTGCAGGTGTGTGTCAGGTTGTGTGTGTAGTTGACGTTATTTCCACTGATGACTATTTTAGATGTTGTCGGCATTCTGAGAGGAGTCAGTCGGTTTCTGCGGACCAGGGAAGCTACCTCTGCGTGGTGCAGTCAGATGGATCTGCTGGCAGTCCCTGTTCAGTGTCGGAGCACGTGTGGAGCTGTCCGATCACTACGAGTTTCACGGTTCACGGACCCAGGACGTCAAAGTCGAGTAATGATATCAAGTACCCAAGCCACGTCCATTCATGTTGTGTGGTTCGTTTCAGTGGTTCGCTGTTGGGGAGGTTTTCCTGTGAGCAACACCGAGTGTTTGTACTGCTAAAATTTAGCCGTCATACAGTGGAAATAACTATATTGGTTGATTACAATTCAAGTGCACCAACGGAAGTTTCTGCCTTGGGGCCGTTAGTATTCCAGTTATTTGCCTTGGCCACTAACATAGTTTCAGGCAGTGTCTTTTCCTCACCTGTTGTTGCTATCTAACAAGATGTGTAGTTTTGACAGCTTAATACATATACATATTTGATTGTGCATAATCATGCCCATAACATTTGGTGTTTGAATTCTCATGTACCGATTGGTGGCAAGTAAGTCGTTTGTTGGTTGGTCCGTGGCTGTCCCTTGGTTGAGTTACAACGGATCAAGTGTAGTTGGGCTCACCACCTGTCTCACATAACTGAACGAGGGCAGACCAACACCCTGGAGGCTTCTGAGTGCTGTTGTCTTTACTGTCTTTCTCAACAGTATTTAATTATCTGTTTATAACCTATCATAGCCAATGATAAAAGAAACATTCTAGGTTTTATAGTGTTTTCTGTAAGTAAGTTTGAATTCTGGCAAGTGGATATTTGCTGAAAGGTTATTGCCATTGTGTTTTCTTTTCTTTTAGTCCTGTTTCAGCTACTTAAAACTTAAGATACATGGTTATATTTTTAATTATATTGGTAAACTGGTTGTGGGCCTTCAGCCTTGGAATCTTATTCTTTAAATTACCTTTCAAGCTTAAACGTTGCGGCCTTCTGCCTTTGAAAGGTTATGGTAATTTCTTTTAAAATATTGAAAATTTTGTTGTGGGCCTACAGCCATTTGTATTGATTCTTGTTGATGTTTGTCTATCCACCCTTGCCTTGAGGCTTTCCACCTAGCTGTGATTTACGTATATATAATTTTATTTGTAATTGTAACTACCTATTTTCAGTCACTTGAAAGTTACCTTGTTCATTTTTAAGATTTCTTGTTTGGAGGCCTTCAGCCGTGAAAGTTTTAGGTTTGAAAGTTGTAGTTGTAAAAGTTCAGCTATGTGCCGCTTTGGTTGTGAATGTGTAATTAAATAACAATAACAACCAATTTTAAGATGAAACTTATCCCACCCTTATTTGGCCCTTTCAACAATCATAATAACCTGTTCTGGTCAGCAGGTTTAGCGGGCATCTCACGGGTAGCAGAGTGTGATTACACTTGTGCTTGCCAGCCTAGTTGCGATCAATTTCACCCTTGTTTCGATTGTGTCTGTGGCATCACTTTGTTTGGTTTGTTGTTGTTTCAGGTGTTAAGATAGTGGCAGTCAAACAGTGTTCGGCGACTGCCCTTCTGAGAAGAGACCATCTCATTTATGAGTTGGCAGTAAGGCGTCAACCGACTGATGGCAGTGCTATAGAATTGGTAGCACGTTCGCGTGCTGCCATGCTGCAGCCGGTTGATGTTATGTCGGTGGTGGTCGCAGAGACAGGAGGAGCAATTTGGTTTCCTTTAAGGCTATTGAAGGCCTTGAAGACACTGTCTTCTAGAGGGAACCCAACCTGGTGGCAGTCAGCTGGATTGTGTGTGGGCACTGATAACGTTCAGACATTACCTTCTGGTCTTAAAGTTCTGGTAGCTCCTTGGTTGTCAGCTTCGAATAGTCCCTTCAACTTTGGTCATTTTCTGAAGCTTAGCTCGGTGCCTTCTACTGCGTGGGGATGCCGGGTTGCCTGGGGCATGTTTCCTCTGCACTGCTGAAGTCCGTGTGGCAATCGCGCTATTTTCATTGGTGGCTTAGCATTGGCTGTGAATTGGTCGTCTTGACAGACAGGTCGGCCTCTTCCTGGGGCAGGGATGTCATGAAGCCAGTGGGCGTGTTTCCTCTGCAGAGGTGGGTCTGACCAAGTGTTTCGCTTGTGGCCTTTCTCAGCCACTAACTTGTGCCTTCTTAGGAGCTGCTAGTTAGTTTGTTTCGGCATATCACCCCCGGGTTCTTGTTTGAGGGGGGGGGGGGGGTTGAGCCATTTGTGGCTCGTGTTCCTGCCGTCATGTATTTTCCAGCTTGTTTAAACGTACTTCCACCTCACTACGTTAATTTAAATTACTACTGTCATTGAGTTGCTGCTTTGCCTGACCGTCACCGGTGCTAACAGCACATATCGATATATCTCCTGTCGTCGTATCTTTGCTCCACTGCTATTACTTACCAGTTGTCATCTGTAGTGCAGTCAGTTGGGACGTGCCAGCAGGGCAATTCAGATAGTGAGTTCAGGCTGCCAGTCAGTTGCAATGCAGTTGCAATGCAGCACTAGTGCAGTCGGGTTGGAGCTGTGAGATCTGCATCGACATGGCTCGTCCGGCCATTGCTGCCACGCATCACTTGAGCTGGGCCATGGTCTTGGTGGATCGTCTGTCGGTCGTCCTACCGGACTAAGCGTTTTGGCTCGCCGATCGTTCATGAGTCGGCGGTGTGTGTGTGCATCGACTCCCAATTTGTCTTCGTGGGTGCTTAGTTACTGTTGGGTATCTTTCAGATCTTCATGAAAGTGTTTGTCAGGTTGTGTGTGTAGCTGACATTATTTCCACTGACGACTGTTTTAGATGTTGTCGGTATTCTGAAAGGAGTCGGTCAGTTGCTGTGGACCAGGGAAGTTATCTCCATGTGGTGCAGTCAGATGGTTCCGCTGGCAGTCCCTGATCAGTATCAGAGCGTGTGTGGAGCTGTCCAATCACTACGAGCTTCATGGTTCACCGACCCAGGACGTTAAAGTTCAGTAGTGGTTCCACGTACCCACGCCACGTCCATTTATGTTGTGTGGTTCGTTTCGTTGGTTCGCTGTTGGGGAGGTTTTCCTGTGAGCAACACAAAGTGTTTGTATTGCTGAAATTTAGCCACCATGTAGCGGAATTAACCATATTGGTTGATTACAATTCAATTGCACGAGCGGAATTTTCTGCCTTATGGCCATTAGTGTTTCGGTTACCTGCCCTGCCCACTAACGTAATTTCAATCAGTGTCTTTCCCTCACCTGTTGTTGCTGTCCAACAAGATGTGTAGTTTTGATAGCTTAACACATGTACATATTTGATTGTGGATAATCACGCCCGTAACATTTGGTGTTTGAATTCTCATGTACCGATTGGTGGCAAGCAAGTCGTTTGTCAGTCGGTCCATGGCTGTCGCTTGGTTGGGTTCTGACGGATCGAGTGTAGTTGGGCTCACCACCTGTCTCATCTAAGTGAACGAGGGTGGACCGACCCCCTGGGGGCTTCTGAGTGCTGTTGTCGTTACTGTATTCCTCACTGGCGTTTAATTGTCTGTTTATAATCCATCATAGCCAATGATAAAAGAAAAATTCTAGGTTTTACTGAGTTTTATGTAAGTAAGTTTGAATTCTGGAGAGTAGATATTTGCTGAAAGGTTATTGCCATTGTGTTTTCTTTTCTTTCACTCCTCCTACAGCAACATACAACTTAAGGCTTATGGTTATATTTTTTGAAATATTTGGAAAATTGATTGTGGGCCTTCAGTCTTGGAACCTTATTCTTTAAATTACCCTTCAAACTAACAACATTGCAGCTTATAACCTTATTCTTAAAATTGCCTTTCACACTTAAACATTGCGACCTTCCACATTTGAAAGGTTATGGTAATTTATTTTAAAATCTTGAAAATTTTATCGTGAGCCTTCAGCCGTTTGTATTGCATCTTGTTGATGTTTGTCTGTCCACCCTTGCCTTGAGGCTTTCAGCCTAGCTGTGATATATATATATATATATATATATATATATATATATATATATATATATATATATATATATATATCACAGCAGGCAGTCGGTCCAGGCAGTTACAATTACAAATAAAATTTTATATATATATATATATATATATATATATATATATATATATAAAATTTTATTTGTAATTGTAACTGCCTGTTTTCAGTCACTTGAAATTTACCGTGTTGATTTTTAAGATTTCTTGTTTCGAGGCCTTCAGCCATGAAAGATTTGGGTTTGAAAGTTGTAGTTGTAAAAGTTCAGCTATGTGCCTCTTTGGTTGTGAATGTGTTATTAAACTACAATAAACACGAATTTTACGGTGAAACTGACCCCAACCTTATTTGGCCCTTTTCAAAATCCTAATCAGCTGTTCTGCTCAGTGGGTTTGGTGGGCATTGCAATTTGTATTCCTTTTTGCCTGCTTCATTTACTGCATTTTTATATTTTCTCCTTCCATCAGTTAAAATCAATATCTCTTCTGTTACCCAAGGATTTCTACTAGCCTTCGTCTTTTTACCTACTTGGTCGTCTACTGTCTTCATCGTTTCATCTCTTAAAGCTACACATTCTTCTTCTGCTGCTGCATTTCTTTCTCTTGTAGTTGTCAATCGTTCCCTAATGCTCTCTCTGAAACTCTCCAGGACTCTCCCACGTACACTGCCTTCTTTCATGATTCTTAAATCAACTGTCAGCCATCATTAAGTTATTCTCTGTGCAAAATTCTACCTGGCGGTTTCTTCTTTCATTCCTTTCCCCCATTTCATATTCACCTACTACTTTCCCTTTCCTTTCTTTTCCTACTATCGAGTTCCAGTCCCCCATGATTATTAAATTTTCGTCTCACTATTCACTATCTGAATAATTTCTTTTATCTCATCATACATTTCTTCAATTTCTTCGTCATCTGTGGAGCTACTTGGCATATAAACTTGTTCTGCAATGATAAGCATGGGCGTCGTGTCTACCTTGGCGACAATAATGCATTCACTATGCTGTTCATAGTAGCTCACCCATTTTTTTCTTCAGTAGTAAACCTACTCCTGCATTATCCATATTTGATTTAGTATTTATAACCCTGTATTCACCTGACCAGAAGTCTTGTCCCTCCTGCCACGAACTTCACTAATTTCCACTGTATCTAACTTTAACCTATCCATTTCCCTTTTTAAATTTTCTAACCCTCCTACCGGATTAAGGGGTGTGACATTCCACGCTCCGATCCGAAGAACACCAGTTTTCTTTCTCCTCCAATGACGTTCTCCTGAGTAGTTCCCACCTGGAGATCCGACTGGGGGACTATTTTACCTCCAGAATATTTTACCCAAGAGGACGCCATCATCATTTAAATGAACAGTAAAGCCATATGCCCTCAGAATAAATTACTGCTTGGTTTCCCCTTGCTTCCAGCTATCAATTGACTCTAAATAATGAAAACTATGAAGTCACCACATGAGCACCAAAAGGAATCCACTAAATTTCGCTTACATGATGAATCACACAAATCTAAAGTCTGTAAATTCGACTAAATAATTATGGATTACAGTTATGACCAACTTAAGCTGCAACTATCACATAGATAATGTTGTGGGTAAAGCAAACCAAAAACTACAATTAATTGGCAGGACACTTGTAACAGGTCTACTAAAGAGACTGGTTACGCTGCACTTGCGTGCCTGCTTCTGGGTTATTGCTGTGCAGTGTGGGCTCTGCCTCAGATAGGATTGACAGAGGGCATCGAAAAAGTTCAAAGAAGGGCATTTTGTATTATTGCGAAATGGAAGAGAGAGTGCCATGGATATGATATATGAACTGGGATGGCAGTCTTTAACACAAAGGCGTTTTTCGTTGCAGGGAGATCTTCTCATGAAAATTCAATCACGAATCTTCTCCTACATAGGGAGGAATGATAATCATAATAAAATAAGACAAATCAAAGCTTGCATAAAAATGTTCGAGAGTGAAACGTTAGAGAAAGAGCTTGAAGGTGATTTTATGAATCCTGTGCCAGGTACTTAACTGTGAGCTGCAGAGTAATCATGTGGATGTAGTGTAGATGCACAGAGTGGGATATGTAATATGTTGTGTATCTTCAAGCAGAAATAGACGATACTGTGTCAGATCAACTTGTCTGACGACTTTCCAAGAACAAAATAATTTTGATAATAATTTAATATGTTAAGTATTCTTTGAAAGAATTGTGAAGCTGCAGGCTTGACTTATCCGCAAAATAATCAATTAAAAGTCACTCCAGATAAAAATGTAAATACATTACATATTATAAATATTAACATATATCCTATTTTTCGGACTCAAAATTCTCAAGTAGAATTTGTTAGTTGAATAATAACTCTTTACTGAAAGGACTTATGAGTATCGATACAAGCTGTGTAGGCTATAGTTTAACAATTTAATCCTGCATATATCTAAACTTGACAAATCTGGACTACACTAAAAACTCATTTGTGCAACCAATGACCAGCTTTGTTGAATGTGGTCACAGGAGAAACAGTGAAAAAATACAACAGGTTCTGAGAATATATCTCACAGCTGTACAGTAATCCGTCCAGAATAGAACGTTCAAGTTACCCCATAACTATGCAATAAAAACACTAGGCACAAAAGATAAAAAACATAAAAAGCATAGATCAAAGAATAAACATATGTACAGGTTGAACAGAAATAAAACCGACAAGTTGTAGGGATGGATTCCTGACTGGAAATGGTGGAAGAAAATTCCTATTAACATGTGTCGGGAAATGCATCATTGCCACAATAAATAGCTCCGACGAATGAGAGTTCCTCTGACCACATGCATGTGTTCCTTGTGTGACAGATGCAGCTATTATAAGGAGGAGGAGACCAGTCCAGTATTCATGTTGGAAAGAAGCCGAGCTGGTGTTTGTGTGCGGCCAGATCCTACATTGGCGACAACAGTGTTGGCCAGATCTATGGAACAGCATTGGAAGAAACATTGGCCCCAACGTTGGTACGAATCCGACGCTTGTCGGTATTCCGACCAAACATCAAATATTGGGCCAATATCGATACGCCATCCACACACTGGCGCGAACTTTGATTACTTTCTGTCACTGTAGCTTTGGAGTAGAGGTTATTTGTTCGTTCATTAGTTTCCACATCGTAATTTCGAAATGGCATAGAAACAGTGGATAAGTAGTCATGTGCTGCCGTTTTTGGGGCTACATCAGCAAGAAAGTACCTTCTGGAGCACAGAAAGAAGTAGCCACAAAAACTGCAATGCAAACTGAGAGGCTTGGTGGAGGATAAAACAGAAATTTAGTCTGAATTATATCGACAACAAACATAAAAAGCAGAATGAATCTTTTATGTCCACATGTCAATGATACTAAAAGAAAACCAAAGTATCGCTCATTTCAGGGACATCAACAGATGACATATACAGTTGTACATGGTTTGCTTACAACTTGATGGATAGCTTTCTTGGTCAGATTTATAGAAAGAAGAATACTAATACAATAAATACAGGTGTAAGTGAACTGAAACAAAGCTATTTTTATATGAGACCTTTTTTATTATCATGTAATCTCGTATACATTTTCATATTCAAGATCGCCTTGGTGCGTTAATTAATGGCACTAGTGAAGGTCGATTTTCCTGTAAGATGCGTTGTATTGCACGCTCAGATATATACATGCTATGTGAAGTTCTGTTTTTCTTTAAAAATTTGTGCAATATTACATACTTGAGCATTACAAATGTTACTTTTTCTGATCCCAACATCATTGGTTTCTAAAAAGCTGTTAAAACACACGTCATTCTACCAAATGTACATTCAGTTTCAACCTGGCACATGATAAATGCTGACTAGATATTTGCTTTTGACTATCACCCAAAGGATAAGGGTTCATGATTCTGTCTATTAATACAAAGGTGGCATCTGCTAGAAAAACATAAGGAACTGGTAGGTTTCCACCAGGAAGAGAAGTTGGCTGGGGAACTACATCAGTGTCCTGAAGTTTGTGGTAAAGCAAACTGGCATGGAAAACTGCACCATCACTCATCTGCAAACAAAAAGTTGCAGTCACTGTCAGCAACACCTAGCATTATTATATTGAAACAACTTTTATAATTAAAAAACTCTGATCCACTATTGATAGGAGTCTGTATTTTGACATGTTTGCCATCCAGACTCCCAGGCAATGTGGGAATTGCCAAGGGTTTTCAAATCTTTGTGCAACAAGAAGCAATTCTTCAGGCAACTGAAAGAGAAACAACGAAAAATAGATTACTACATTCACTATAATAGTATAAATGATTGTGGTTCACATTACTAATTTTAGGATACAGTTTCCAATAACTAACATTGTGAATTTCTTTCAGACTTTTTCCAGTGAAACAGATTATGAAATAGAAGACACAGATACAGTGGCAAAAGAATCACTTGCCAATACCAAACGCCATAGACGTCAGATACAGAACATGCCAAGAAACAAATGAACCAGGCTGTCTCAGATGTAAAAGCATTATCAGAAAGAAAAGAATGAGATCCTGATGAGATAGATTTATACTGCCAACTGGGGGCAAAGAAAATTAAAAAATTTGATGAGCAAGAAAGGGAGGACATTATGCACGCAATAGACAATTTCTTATATGAAAAACAAGCAGTGAAAAACCAGTATAGATCAGTGCACCTGAACTCATATTCTTGAGTGAGTATCGCATATTTGCCGATCAGCACTGCCTTCCTTCGAGAACACTGTTCGATGTATGGTCTTGCAGTAAGAACACGATAATATGTGAAGTAGCAAGTAATTAACGAGTTTCATGATTAATATTCATAAATGTAATAGATTAAAATTGTGCAAAAGATTTACTGTGGGTAGTATTTTGTGTCCTTATGTTCCATGTGTTGTTCAGAGACGCTGAAACGACGACGGCGGACAGGCAGGAGCACGGTAATGGCAGCTTGGGAAGTTGGTCGCAGCACGCACTAAGCCGACAGCCATGCCACGCCAGAGAACGACGACGTTGGGCCAGCAGATTCGACACAGAGTAAAGTATAACATTGTTAATACGATAGAGAGACTGTTACTATTATAATTTTGTTCAGTTCATGTCTTTTCTCCATTGAAGTAAGTCATTTAATGGAAATGTATACCACACTCTGTGTATTGCGAAGAACTGTCAATAAACCAATGGAGGAGATGAAACTTCCTGGCAGATTAAAACTGTGTGCCGGGCCGAGACTCTAACTCGGGACCTTTGCCTTTCGGGGGCAAGTGCTCTACTAACTGAGCTGGGTAGTTAGTAGAGCACTTGCCCGCAAAAGGCAAAGGTCCCGAGTTCGAGTCTCGGCCCGGCACACAGTTTTAATCTGCCAGGAAGTTTCATATCAGCGCACACTCCACTGCAGAGTGAAAATCTCATTATGGAAACGGAGAAGATAATTATTGTGAAAAGAAAACAACCTGCTGTTGAAGACTTTTTGTTTTCGAAGTGCGCTTGCTTGAAGTCGGTTATCAAAACTGAATCAAGATCCTAATCGGCTAAAAAGAAAAGATCAAGGACTAAATAAAATGCAACCGAGAAACGTTGGACAATCATATGACTGCTTGTTGTTCTTTCTTTCTTTCTTTCTTTTCTTTTTTTTTTTTAATAGTGAGAATAGTTAAAGTTAATCTGAAAGTTCTTGACAGTTTTAAACGTTTATTGAAAGTTAACATTGAAAAGTGAAATATTTTGACGGTTAAATTACGCGGATTAGAGATATGCTTAACGCTATTGCGCATTTGACTGTTTAGTAATACACGCGAGCATATCTGGTTGCCAGGGGAAGAGAAACTAACAGCAATATGGCCGAATACTAAATGTAGCCTGAAATTGATATTTCCAGCACCAATCTTTACGAGAATAAAAGCTATTTGTGCTCGTTTGTCCTTTCTGAAAGTTCAAACCTGCAAAACATAGAGAACAATTCTTTGGAAGAGAAGATGTTAAGTATCAGCCCATTCAGTATAATTGATAGCACTGTCGTGCTGATCTGTAGATACATTTCTGTGGACAGTACAGCGTATTGTAGGTGGCAGCCGAGATTTCAGGACATGGTCTGAAGAATACTGGATTATTGACGATGATATATGATAACAGTATGGCCAGAGAGGAATAGAAACGAAGAAAATACGGGCACCAAAACAAAGCGGAAACGAAATCAACTGACAAACCAACGTTATAATTTGAAACTAAGAAGAAAGAAGACGACGGAGAAGAGAGAAAGGACAAGAAAGAAGATTAAGACCGAAGACGAAGGACAAGTACAAAGACGAAAACACAAGAAAAGACTAAGAGGCCCTGGGGATAAATAAAAAGAGAGGGGGAAGTTTCTTACAGGTCCTGGTGTTGATGAGCATAGGCGTCCAGGAGCCACCTGATCACCAGCCTAACAGCGTCACAGAATCTCCTGCACAGTAGCTAGTACAAGTTGTAGCTGATCTGTCTGGAGGGTATAGTGGCCTGCCAGTGCACTGATATGAAGTACAGCTATCGCCAACTTACTGCATTCGACGGGTTGTCCCACTGCAACGATATTTGACAGTATTAATTAAAAGAAATCTGATGAGTTTAGTGAACAATAACTAATAGTGTTTTTCATCAGTTGGAGTGTTAAGTAGCTTATAACTTCTAGATAAGAAGTTAAAGAGTTAACTGCTTAAGTAACTATACCAAATCCATAGAATAAACGTAAAGTCAGGATATAACTAAGCTATCAATCCCAGATATTTAACTATTCAAATAAAAGGGAATTTATAATCAGAACTTAATACGATAAGAAGATGGTTGAAAAATGGGGTGCTGTGGTTGGATGGGAACTTGCTATTAAGGAATCGGAAAGGATGCGCTGCCATAAAAAACGCTTTGACCACTCAAAGTGAAGCTATGGATGATAAGATTAAAAGTGCTGTAGGGAATTAGGGAATGCTTTGACTGCCCAGAGTAATGCCACAGATGATAGGATTAAGAAAGCTTTGACCCATCATAGTGCTGCCCTTAGGGGTACTATGGCCATTCGTAGTGATGCTATGGATGATAAAATTAAGAATGCTTTGACTGATCATAATGCTGCCCTTAACGATGCTATGGCTGTTCAAAGTGACGTTATGGATGATAAAATTAAGAATACTTTGGCCAATCATAGTTCTGCCCTGGAGAATGCTATGGCCAATAAGATGAGAGGAATGTTTAAGAACGAGCTTCAGGAAGTAAAGATAGGAATCATGAGTTGGGAACCGAGATACAGGCTGTGAATAGACAACTAGAGAAACATATTAGTGATTGTAGGGAGGAAAAGGATAATGTACAGACCAAAAAAATCAGAAGATATTGAAAATGATGTAGATAATAAACTCGTCTAGGAAGTAGGTCATATAGATGCATCAGTTAATAAGTTAAGAAAGGAGAGTGAATATCGGTTTGGTAAAGTTAAGAAATAGTTTAATAATTTAAAATTACAATGTGGTATCGATAGATTGGATTTAGAAAAAATACACTCCTGGAAATGGAAAAAAGAACACATTGACACCGGTGTGTCAGACCCACCATACTTGCTCCGGACACTGCAAGAGGGCTGTACAAGCAATGATCACACGCACGGCACAGCGGACACACCAGGAACCGCGGTGTTGGCCGTCGAATGGCGCTAGCTGCGCAGCATTTGTGCACCGCCGCCGTCAGTGTCAGCCAGTTTGCCGTGGCATACGGAGCTCCATCGCAGTCTTTAACACTGGTAGCATGCCGTGACAGCGTGGACGTGAACCGTATGTGCAGTTGACGGACTTTGAGCGAGGGCGTATAGTGGGCATGCGGGAGGCCGGGTGGACGTACCGCCGAATTGCTCAACACGTGGGGCGTGAGGTCTCCACAGTACATCGATGTTGTCGCCAGTGGTCGGCGGAAGGTGCACGTGCCCGTCGACCTGGGACCGGACCGCAGCGACGCACGGATGCACGCCAAGACCGTAGGATCCTACGCAGTGCCGTAGGGGACCGCACCGCCACTTCCCAGCAAATTAGGGACACTGTTGCTCCTGGGGTATCGGCGAGGACCATTCGCAACCGTCTCCATGAAGCTGGGCTACGGTCCCGCACACCGTTAGGCCGTCTTCCGCTCACGCCCCAACATCGTGCAGCCCGCCTCCAGTGGTGTCGCGACAGGCGTGAATGGAGGGACGAATGGAGACGTGTCGTCTTCAGCGATGAGAGTCGCTTCTGCCTTGGTGCCAATGATGGTCGTATGCGTGTTTGGCGCCGTGCAGCTGAGCGCCACAATCAGGACTGCATACGACCGAGGCACACAGGGCCAACACCTGGCATCATGGTGTGGGGAGTGATCTCCTACGCTGGCCGTACAGCACTGGTGATCGTCGAGGGGACACTGAATAGTGCACGGTACATCCAAACCGTCATCGAACCCATCGTTCTACCATTTCTAGACCGGCAAGGGAACTTGCTGTTCCAACAGGACAATGCACGTCCGCATGTATCCCGTGCCACCCAACGTGCTCTAGAAGGTGTAAGTCAACTACCCTGGCCAGCAAGATCTCCAGATCTGTCCCCCATTGAGCATGTTTGGGACTGGATGAAGCGTCGTCTCACGCGGTCTGCACGTCCAGCACGAACACTGGTCCTACTGAGGCGCCAGGTGGAAATGGCATGGCAAGCCGTTCCACAGGACTACATCCAGCATCTCTACGATCGTCTCCATGGGAGAATAGCAGCCTGCATTGCTGCGAAAGGTGGATATACACTGTACTAGTGCCGACATTGTGCATGCTCTGTTGCCTGTGTCTATGTGCCTGTGGTTCTGTCAGTGTGATCATGTGATGTATCTGACCCCAGGAATGTGTCAATAAAGTTTCCCCTTCCTGGGACAATGAATTCATGGTGTTCTTATTTCAATTTCCCGGAGTGTAAGAGACGAAATCCCCAAGCTATCTCTTTCTCAGGGGAGAGAGAGACAGAGAGAGAGAGAGAGAGAGAGAGAGAGAGAGAGAGAGAGAGAGAGAGAGATGTAACTAAATTATCTGATACTAACAGTGTAAGGGGTTCATTACTATTCGCTAGTGCACTTGCGGAGATGTAATTTCGATGGATTGCTCGCGCACTGCCTGTGATATGGAATATTT
This sequence comes from Schistocerca cancellata, assembly GCF_023864275.1. Lineage (NCBI taxonomy): Eukaryota > Metazoa > Arthropoda > Insecta > Orthoptera > Acrididae > Schistocerca > Schistocerca cancellata. The sequence goes on along the minus strand of NC_064634.1, from coordinate 460,008,914 downwards.
ATGCTACAACAGAATCGCAGGTAAGAGCAGTGTTGGCAGTAAGTCGAGTTTAGCAGCTCGCAGAGAACAGTCGTGTTTTCTAGTTCGCACAGAGCACTTGAGTTCTGGAGTTCGGACAGGGCAGTATTGCGGTTGACTTGTTGGGGCGGTCGTGCAGAGCGAGGGCAGTTCCTGAGCGATGTAGTATAAGGTAATTAAAAAAAAAATATTGTTCTTCGTTGCCGTGCGCATATGTTAATTGCCACAACTGATTTAACAACAATTGTCATGTTAAAGTACCATGTAATTCCTTGCAGAAATGTTTCAATAATAACTTTTGTTCTGAAGAAAACTTTTTCCAGCCATTTACCTGAGTTTAAAGATTTTACGAATTTTTCCTGTACTTACTCATGTTGATTAAGCAAAAGAAAATGAGTTGTTTTTCTACAAATGAAAATCTAGTGGCCAGCATTGCACTGGGCTGTGCCAAAAATTTCTTATAGGAGCAGATATATAGATAGCGTTATCTGGCGATATCATTGTGAGGTAAAGAATTTTTCAGTTTATTCAGTATGATTTCACAGTGCCATGACGCAGCGCTGGTAACGTCAAAACTTATTAATCTCGATATGCAGTCAGTCTTTAATGGAAGGTCACATTAAAACTAGAAATTTTATTATTGGAAAGAAATTTTTTATTGGGAACTTAAACGAGATTTTTCTGTTGGGAGGTTAAACTAAATGTGAAATTATAATTATTTTTCTGTTGGGAGGTTACACTTGGCGACATCCGGCCAGGATCGTATTTTTGAGGATTTCCTGAGAAGTAGTCAGCTATGTATCTGCTCTTATTTATCTAGTGATAAGTGTAGTTTGAGTCTGGCGCAACGCATTTGCTAATTTGTTATATTTTTTTCACAGATCATCTTCAGTTTATTGCTCTTTGTTGTCATTGTACTTGCTTCACCTTGTGTCCGCTTTGTCTTTGTTTGATTTTGTGTTCACCTTTAACTTATGAAAAATGCCGTGAAAAACTGCAAACAGTACATTGCCAAGTGTAATGAATGACAATGTCGATTTGAGTGGTTTGACCGATAATACTACAGACATTCAGTGTCACAGTTCTAATCCTCCAACCTTAGGTAATCAGTGCGTGCCAACCACCAGTAACAAGTCAAATTTAAACGAAGGGCAAGCAAATTTAATTGCGTCCACTGTAAATTTAACAATAATTGATGATGCGGCGCGTTCCACCACAACGAACCCTGCCCAATTTGGCACATCAGATGCGCAAAATTTACACAGTGAGCAGGTAAATATTAATAATGAAGTTGAACAACTTACTCAAAATCTGTCAGATTTATTTAATTCCGATGTAGTGACCAACAGTGCACAACCAATCAGCATACCTTTTCATGAATCAGACAATGACCAAATAGTTACAGAACACGTGTCAAATGCAGATACACTATCTATGGTATCGATGCCACATAGTTTCAAAGGTTGGCGCTACCACGAGACACCGACGGCAGCGCCCTCTAGCTGGTGCTGTGCAGCTCTACGAGCTGGACTGGTCATGCTACAAACTGCAGCTACTTCGGCGCCTCCGACGCCACCGCCTGTACCGACGCCGTCGCCGACGGCGCCGCCATTTCGTGCTTTCAGTCCTGATGTTGAACGCTGGCCAGAATACATCCCCCAGCTCGAGGCACACTTCGCAGCTTACAATATACCAGGTACAGAGCGACTTGCTTTTTTCATTGCCAACGCGGGTGATGTGTTGTACCGTGTGCTCGTGAAATTGTTTCCCGTGTTTCCCACCACCTGGCCGGAAACTAAAACTTACGACAAAGTGATTGATGCTTTGAACTCCCACTTCCGTGACAGTGTAAATGTGGTAGCTGCACATTACAAGTTCTTTCGTCTCCGGCGTGTCCCTACTCAGTCGAATAAATCTTGGTTAGCGGACCTTCAGGGACTCACTTCTGATTGTGACTTTAATTGCTCATGTGGACGCTCGTATGCGGATATAATGATTAGAGACGCTATTGCGCAGAATGTGGCGGATCACCACATCCTCAGATTTAAAAACCCCTCTTTGCAGGAAGTAGTGGACTTGCTAGACAGACGAGATACATTAGACATAGTTACTTCCGCGTTCGACGTGACCCCGCGTGTGTGTACTGTTAGCGCGGCACAACACGTGCCCTCCAAGCCAGCCACGCCGCGCCACTCGCGCGCACGTAAACATGGTACAAACCACGCACCCTCTAAGAAACTGAAATAATGTCCGAACTGGTTTCGTGCCCACCCACGGTACAGTTGCCCATCCCGTCAAGCACAATGTTATTTTTGTGGTCAGAAAGGACATGTGCAAGCTGTGTGTAGTAAGACAAACTTAGATTCACAACAAGTCTCCCGTTCGCGTGACTCTCGTGGTCGTCACCGCAACGGCAAACGCCATAATCGGGTTTCACATCAGCCTATGGACGTTAATGCCATTTATTCAAAGCCTTCTGCTTCAAGTGAGTAGGGCGACAACTTTCGCGTCAGCGCACATTGCATTGTTGACAAATTTATTCAAGACGGCGGCGATGACGTCATCCAAGATGGCGGCATGTAGACTTGGCATCTATGATGGGGGCTTTTGGCGGGAAAATAGGTCAATTGTGCTATGTCCACTAACCTAACCTCAAGAAAAAATGGCGGCAAGTTTGAATTTTGGCGGGGAAATAGTCCAGTTGTGCTACATCCACTAACCTAAGCCTCCAGAAGAAAAAAAATGGCGGGAATTTTGAATTCCAATACGATAATGCATGCAAAGGCCGTACCTGTCTTTATTATTATTATTGATTATCATTCATTAACATTCATTATCATTCATTGTCATTTATTATCATTCATTATTATTCACTATCATTCATTATAATTCATTGTCATTCATTATCATTTATTATTATAGGCCTACCTCCACTAGAAAATTGCGCCAAATTCAAATTCCAACACGATATTCTCTCGAAAACTGTACTTCTATGTATTATTATCATTTATTATTTATTCAAGATGTCCGATTTTCTCGGTGAGAAAGCCATTCTCCTTACATCCATAACAAAAATCTATCACAAGTTCAAATCCCCAACACCATAATTGGTCACATGTACGAGCTTTCTCCGTCAATTATCTTTTTTCACTGGTAGCTTATCATAATTGTGTCAAATAATAAACTGCACTTATAGTAACGTAATTCACATCCTTTGATTTTGCAGGGGGGAAGGGACTGAAGACTTTATTTCAAGCAGTACGGTCATCACTTCCTCTCCAACACAGTCAGCACACACATCTTTGATATCACAGTGCAGTCACCACGACGTCCGTGCTCCAACTGAATTAGTTCAAATCCTCGCCACCCCCTGGCCAGCACGCGGAGACACTGCCTACGCCTGTCACGTGAGGCGCCCGGCCACTAGCGCGGGGGGCGAGCCCAGCGATCGCTCCCATGTCGTAAACATGTTTTCGCTGCACACGCTGGAACTTGTCGAGTTTGACGTCACAGCGGCCCCTTGTCCGCTCACCACATGCATTCGTCGCCTCCACACGTTTCCCGCCAAAATTGACTCCCACGGAGCTGAATCACACAACGGTCGACCGTTTCTCTGCAGCACTTCCGGCACCACGTTCAAACCTGTCGATGCCGACCTCACTCAGCCGTTCGCCACGTGTCCCTGTGCGAGCGAGAACACAGTGCTACACTTTTGGCTGCAAAGTTTGCTCGACAGTGGAATCCACCATGACTATATAACAGCACGTTTGGACCGCACTAGAACGCCCGCTAATTGACTCGCTCCAGCGCACGCGCGTAATAACTGTGCAATCGCTGCGCCACCGCCCCGCTTACGTCACACACCCTCCATACACGCGACGGACATAGCCTTCTGTAAACACCTGGAAAATGACTCTTTATTTCAAACATTACGGTCATGTAGGTATGTTCCAACTGACTTCTCCGTGCTCACACAGCCAAACTCCAGAGCGCAGCTGATGTATGCACGGCCGGCTGAGTCCGTTCCCTGGCCGGCTGACGTCAAGCAGTTTACGGTGCCCGCACAGCCCCCACGGCCAGCGTGCCAGATAGCGGCGGTGAGCGGCACCACAAACGGTCGGCCGCGAGCACTTAACACCAGACATGATGTTTCCTGTCGACCGCGTGCCGTGCGCGTTTGCTCGTCGCGAGCACGCTCGCTAATTCACTCTCACCACCCCGCTATATTAAATAATTCCATTTACAATTTCATATACATATTCAAACGTGTTCAACTCCCTAATTTCAACTACTTTTCGAGGACCAAACCACCACCCCCGCCTCCTCCTAGGAGCCAGCGCCAAGTTTGAAATCTGCCAGTAAACAAAGCTCACTTGCGCTTCCGCCACCAACCTAAAAAAATTGTTTCAAACTAAGCCACCAGCACTCAACCTCTCCCTACATGTTTCTGGTAAACGGAATATTTTTCTATCGAGTTGGAAACTTCCTTCACGTCACAACGTACGATCGACCACGTGGCTCTGTCAGACAAAGAACTAAGTTAACTGATCACCTGATTCTCATTATTCAGCACACATGCTTCGATTATCTAATCCAGGATCTTGGCGAAAACACACAACCGTACACATGAGCCATCGCGCGCACCTAGCTTAGTGAATGTAACAAAGTCCACATGACTATTGAATTAATCTGATCAATTAATTAACCTCTCTGATGCGGAAACTGCAACGTCCACCTAGACTTGGAATCAATTTTCGCCACTGCCACACCCACCTGGACTTGAAATGAAATAGTTAATGTTCCTACCGACCACCACGTCCTTTTACCGACCCATGTTCATTGGCTGACATGTACTAATGCTTGCTTCCGTATACTAACGTGCACTAACGTGTACTGACCCATATTAACTTATAACACATTCTGTCTATGCGAATAACCCAAGCTTCAATTCTGATGGTCAGTTCGGGTTTCGCTACCAAACACAAGAAAATTGTGGCAAACGAAGCCACTAACCTAAGTCACCTGTGATGACTCAAAATCGTCTGCTTTGCCTCTCCCACACACCACGAGCGCGAGACCGCCCACATCACAGTCTGGACCTTTATACTAGCGTCGGACATACTCCTGTATAAATATTCTAGCTAAACTATGACCCTAATACTGTTGTTCAATCCACACGGTCTAGCACATGGCCAGAGCACACCCCCAGTACCTAAGCTGAGAACATTGCTCGCCCCATCTTTAGTTAACCGCTGAGAGACGGAGATATGCTGCAATCACATCCCTCGCGCTCTCGTAGCTACTCACCTCAGCAATTCGATCTAACAAACCCCCCGAGTAGAAAAAATAACAACCAACTCGAACTCTCTCATATTCTATATCGTCCCACAAATACTTAACGTACATTTTATTTACGCATCGAGTATACCTATCACTCTCATACAAAAAACACTCGTCCTGATATACCTGGTGTCATGTTGCACAGTCGGCAGACACGCAAACAGCTCCTAATTTCAGTGCACAATATCAAACTGCTCCTAAATAATGCAGTACACATAACTGTAAACACCATCACTACTCGTAATCTGTCCAAATAACCCACAGCAAAGTAACTCAACAGATGCGCGCAATCAACCTATCCCACATTAAGTCACGCGTCTGATAGCTCTCAATTCGCTCAAAGGCCTCTGTTCGACCCTTCAAACATGACTTGATGACAGCCGCATTCACACCGAACACCTGAGAAATTCATATCACCTTCACGCCGAACATGACTATCCAAGCCAGGCAACGCGAGTCGTCTGTCACCGTCCTAACTCAGTGCGGTCCAACACACATGTTAAGGCCGCATTCCATTGCTCGCCGGCCTATATGCGACACATTTCCACCTTCACGTCTGTTGTCAGAATAGCCGAGACGAGTTCACACACACCGTTACACATCCCAGCGCTTCTCTCCCCTCTCAATCTAAAACAATCATTTGAAAATTAAAAAAAATAAAATAAAAGCCCGGACAACCTCTCCGAAATTGTATAGTACCCCCAAAAATACTTAACGCTCGTTTTTGTGTTTTCTAAGCTTATTTGTAAATTCAAATTCTTACCCTAACAGAACTTGTTCACCAAAACAATACTGAATGCGCCCCCCACCTCCTACCTTTCCAGCTCTCAACATACGCAAATGTTCTCAACCCTCCTATATCCCAGCACAACCGATTAATCATTCTTATTCCTTCTTATCGAATTTACTGGTCTAATTTCCTAAGGACCCATTATCGAAGTACCATCCTGCTTTTCTTTCTGATGCTTCCTGTTCTTGCTTTTACAGAGATCGCTAAATTACCTCCACAGCCCCCCTCAATCTACACACACACACACACACACACACACACACACATACGTTCATCCTCTCCACTCATCCCATAACATAAGCATTAGTAACTTTACAATCCATTATACACAAACCCTACACAATGTAAACCACATTAACTTTACAATACTCACTACATGCCCCAATTCTCTCAATTCCTAAGGAAGCACTGTGAACCTGCTCTTTCTTTCTACACATGCCACAGCGGTAATCATCCCCTCTGCATCAACGGACGGAAGTCCCTCTCAGAACTGTTCCACAAATTCGGCGATCGCTTCCCCTCAACACAAATGCGTTACTCTCTCTTCTTCTTCCTTGCCTGCTCGCTTTTTTTTTTACATACTTATCCAGACTCATAGACTATAAAAGAACGATTTTTTTCTAAGTACAGCATCCTTTAAACCACTCAATAACTAGAAACAAACAGGCCACAAAATTATATTCGCACTCTCGAATACCGAAGTCGTTGATCTCATTATACTTATACAGTTAAATCTTACGATCGCGGTCTCATTTGATTGGCATTTCACAATGAGCTAAGTATCGGAAATACACTCTCTTGACAGCTGTTACTCTGGAAATATCTCTACCGTCCTTACGACTTCCTCTCTACTCGTCGCATAACATAATCAATATTAACTTTACAGTGCAGTATATACAAACGCTACGCAATGTAAACTGCATTAACTTCACAATACAGTATATACACATTTGACACAAAACAGTGCACTTATCCAGTATATCTCTACAACATGCGAAAAAAAATATCCTATCTCTACAGCGTCTATATACAGCAATGAATTAATAAATGATAATGAATAATAAACAAAAGTAAGGTTTTGCAGCCATTATCATGTAGGAATTTGAATTTGGAGGGAATATTCTAGTGGAGGTAGGTCAATAATAAATAATAATAAATGATAATAAATAATAATAAATGATAATGAATGATACTAAATGACAATGAATGATAATGAATGTTAATGAATGATAATCAAAAAGACAAGTACGGTCTTTGCATGCATTATCCTATTGGAATTCAAAATTCCCGCCATTTTTTTTTTCTTCTGGAGGCTTAGGTTAGTGGACGTAGCACAATTGGTCTATTTCCCCACCAAAATTCAAACTTCCCGCCATTTTTTCTTTAGGTTAGGTTAGTGGACATAGCATAATTGGACTTTTTTCCCACCAAAATTCAAACTTCCCGCCATTTTTTCTTGAGGTTAGGTTAGTGTACGTAGCACAATTGACCTATTTTCCCGCCACAAGCCACCATCTTGGATGACGTCATCGCCGCCATCTTGAATAAATTTGGCAACAATGCAACGTGTGCTGACACGAAGGTTATCCCCCTACTCACGTGCGTCAACAGCTCGTAATGTGAATCAAGTTTTGCCAGGCACTTTTTCTCGCATTCAGCGCGATGCGAGGAAACTTTTTGTTACTTTGCATATTCGTGGACGTTCTGTTCGCATGCAGCTGGACACTGGTGCGTCAGTTTCTTTACTGAATAAATCAACGTATGCCTCGCTTGGTTCGCCCCCGCTTCGTCGTTCACATTCCACACTGTAGCATTTATTTACTGGACGGGAAATCTCAGTGCTCGGCGTGTGTAGTCTGCAAGCCACGTATGGTGCAACGACGCGTACAGTGTCTTTCCATGTGCTCCACTGTAGTGATGCTACGAACATTTTTGGCATGGACGCATTTGAACTTTTTGGCCTCGCAATTCAGGACAATGTACTTTGCATCTACGCTAGTGACCATGCAGACAGTGTTGTCGCACTATGCCATGATTTTGCTGAACTCGTTTCTCATGGACTTGGTAGCGCCACGGACTCTGCAGCGCATGTTGTCAAAGGCAAAGCCATGCCTATCTTCCGGCGGGCACGCTCGGTACCGCACGCACTGCGCGACGCCGTGGCTGCTGAACTTACGCAGTTGCGAGACAGCGGTGTCATTGAACCTGTTTCTGCTTCGTAATGGGCTTCGCCTATCGTGTGTGTGGAAATACCAAACGCTCGTCTCCCTATTTGTGCTCACTTTAAGTCTACATTAAATCTCCAGACAGTGAGTGGTTGCTACGCTTCCCTTACCGCATCCTGAAGACATTTTTGATAAGCTTGGTGCGGGAAAATGCATTTCGACTATTGACTTGTGGGACGCATACTTTCAGATTCCGCTCGACGAACAATCTCAGCGCTATTTTGTGATCAACACCCACCTTAGCTTGTTCAAGTTTCGCCGCCTTCCGTTCGGTTGTGCTATGGCTCCTACACTTCTGGAAATGGAAAAAAGAACACATTGACACCGGTGTGTCAGACCCACCATACTTGCTCCGGACACTGCGAGAGGGCTGTACAAGCAACGATCACACGCACGGCACAGCGGACACACCAGGAACCGCGGTGTTGGCCGTCGAATGGCGCTAGCTGCGCAGCATTTGTGCACCGCCGCCGTCAGTGTCAGCCAGTTTGCCGTGGCATACGGAGCTCCATCGCAGTCTTTAACACTGGTAGCATGCCGCGACAGCGTGGACGTGAACCGTATGTGCAGTTGACGGACTTTGAGCGAGGGCGTATAGTGGGCATGCGGGAGGCCGGGTGGACGTACCGCCGAATTGCTCAACACGTGGGGCGTGAGGTCTCCACAGTACATCGATGTTGTCGCCAGTGGTCGGCGGAAGGTGCACGTGCCCGTCGACCTGGGACCGGACCGCAGCGACGCACGGATGCACGCCAAGACCGTAGGATCCTACGCAGTGCCGTAGGGGACCGCACCGCCACTTCCCAGCAAATTAGGGACACTGTTGCTCCTGGGGTATCGGCGAGGACCATTCGCAACCGTCTCCATGAAGCTGGGCTACGGTCCCTCACACCGTTAGGCCGTCTTCCGCTCACGCCCCAACATCGTGCAGCCCGCCTCCAGTGGTGTCGCGACAGGCGTGAATGGAGGGACGAATGGAGACGTGTCGTCTTCAGCGATGAGAGTCGCTTCTGCCTTGGTGCCAATGATGGTCGTATGTTTGGCGCCGTGCAGGTGAGCGCCACAATCAGGACTGCATACGACCGAGGCACACAGGGCCAACACCAGGCATCATGGTGTGGGGAGCGATCTCCTACACTGGCCGTACACCACTGGTGATCGTCTAGGGGACACTGAATAGTGCACGGTACATCCAAACCGTCATCGAACCCATCGTTCTACCATTCCTAGACCGGCAAGGGAACTTGCTGTTCCAACAGGACAATGCACGTCCGCATGTATCCCGTGCCACCCAACGTGCTCTAGAAGGTGTAAGTCAACTACCCTGGCCAGCAAGATCTCCGGATCTGTCCCCATTGAGCATGTTGGGGACTGGATGAAGCGTCGTCTCACGCGGTCTGCACGTCCAGCACGAACGCTGGTCCAACTGAGGCGCCAGGTGGAAATGGCATGGCAAGCCGTTCCACAGGACTACATCCAGCATCTCTACGATCGTCTCCATGGGAGAATAGCAGCCTGCATTGCTGCGAAAGGTGGATATACACTTTACTAGTGCCGACATTGTGCATGCTCTGTTGCCTGTGTCTATGTGCCTGTGGTGCTGTCAGTGTGATCATGTGATGTATCTGACCCCAGGAATGTGTCAATAAAGTTTCCCCTTCCTGGGACAATGAATTCACGGTGTTTTTATTTCAATTTCCAGGAGTGTATTTTTCAGTCTTACTTGCAGCAACTGTGTGCCACTGGTTGTTCCAATTACCTGGACGATATAGTTGTCTCAGGTTGCACACCGGACGAACATTTGCAGACTTTGCGTGCCTTATTTTCTGTACCTTTGCAGGCAGGACTAAAGTGTAACAGAGACAAGTGTAAATTCTTTCAAACTTGGATACAGTATTTAGGACACATGATTAATGGGCAGGGTATCCACCCCTCGCCGTCACATCTGTGCGATTAGAGACTTTCCAGCACCCAAGAACTTGAAAGAACTTCAGTCTGTGTTGGGCGAAAGCACTTACTATATTCGGTTTATGCCAAATGCAGCGCAGATTGCAGCGCCTTTGCATCACCTTCGGCGTAAGAACGTTCCTTTTGTTCGGTCTTCGGAATGTGACGCCTCTTTCCAGAAGTTCAAATCTGCTTTGCTGAGTGATCGCTGTTTGATTCTTTTCGATCCCTCCCAACCAGTTGTTTTGGCTGTCGATGCATCTTCTCACGGCACCAGAGCGGTTCTCTCGCACCGCATTAATTCTGTCGATCGCCCTATCGCTTTTGCGTCTAAATTGCTCAATTCTGCCCAGCAAAACTATTCTCAAATCGAAAAGGAAGCTTTAGCTATTGTACGTGGAGTGACTAAGTTTCATGATTTTTTTTGTACGGGTGAAAGTTCTGTTTGGTCACAGACCATAACGTCGTTGTTCCACCCGTCAAAGCCAGTTCCGGCCCGTACTGCACAAAAGTTGCAACGTTGGTCTTTGTTTTTGTCCAACTACAATTACGAAATTTAGGTTCGGCCTATGGCCCAGCATGGTAGTGCTGATGCTCTGTCTCTGCTGCCTGTCGGTCCTGACGAAGTGTTTCATTCTTCCGAACTGTCATGCATGTTTATTGATTCGCAAGATAAGGAATTAGATGATGTTTTTCCGGTGGATTTTCGTCGCACTGCTGTCGCGACAGCCGCCGATGCTTCTTTGCAGATTCTTTTGCAGTATATTCGTACTCAGTGGCCTCCATCTGCTACGTAAATTCGTGATCCACTTATTCAACGTCACTTTGCGCAACGTCACAACTTGTCTGTACACCACAGTGTTATTTTGTTACGAACTGACAACGTTCAGTCTCGTGTGGTTGTACCTCGTTCGTTGCAGCCGGAAATCCTCCGATTGGTGCACGTTGGTCATTGGGGTATAGTGCGGACGAAGTAATTAGCGCGTCGTGACTGCACTTGGGCGGGCATTGATAGACAAATTGAGAATTTGCTTGCTAATTGTCGCTCTTGCGCGGAGCATCAATCTGCTCCTCGCCAGCGCTTCTTTGCGTGGCCAACTCCTACTGCACCTTGGCAGCGCGTTCATATTGATTTTGAGGGTCCTTTCTGGGACACCCGCCGGTTGAGTCATTGATGCATACAGCAACTTTCCTTTTATTGTGCCTATGTCTTCTATTAGCGAGTACTATTGGGGCTTTGACGTCTATTTTTTGCTTTGAGGGCCTTCCTGAAGTTATTGTCTCCGACAATGGCCCCCAATTCGTGTTGTCAGAGTTTGAAGCGTTCTGTGCTGCTAATGGCATTCGCTATCTGACCTCAGCCCCGCTCCACCCCCAGTCGAAAGGAGAGGCTGAACGCTTTGTGCGTACGTTTGTCTCAGATGAGCAAGTTGCGCGCCACGCACTCTCGCGAGCGCGCTTCCTATCGCTCCCAGCCGTTCCCCAGCGGAATCGCTACACGGCCGCGCCCGTCGGTCGCTCCTGCAGCTATTGCACCCGCCGCCGCGCGCTCCCGCTGCTTCGCATCGTTCTGGGTTGGCGTCGCACGAGTTGGTGTTCTATCGCGTTTGCTCTGGCAGGCAGCGCTGGGAGCAGGGGCGCACTCTTCGCCAGCGCGTTATTTGTCCTTTCTTGTCCCTCCGGCACTGTCAAGCGACACCGGAATCAGGTCCGTTTGTGCCGTCCTCGGTTTTCAGCCGCCGGTTGTTTTCCGGCAGAATTGGAGGCTTCGCGGCTTCCGCCGCCACAGTTCACGACCCAACCGACGCCGCCTCCGGCGCGGGCGCGCCTCCAGTCGTCGCCGCTGCCGGTCCGGTCACCTGCTCCGGACGGACGCCTCCAGTCGTCGCCGCTGCCGGTCCGGTCACCTGCTCCGGACGGACGCCTCCAGTCGTCGCCGCTGCCGGTCCGGTCACCTGCTCCGGACGGACGCCTCCAGTCGTCGCCGCTGCCGGTCCGGTCACCTGCTCCTTGCGGTTGCCTCCAGTCGTCGCCGCTGCCGGTCCGGTCACCTGCTCCGGATGGACGCCTCCAGTCGTCGCCGCTGCTGGTCCAGTCACATGCTCCGGACGGACCCCTCCAGTCGTCGCCGCTGCCGGTCCGGTCACCTGCTCCTGACGGACGCCTCCAGTCGTCGCCGCTGCCGGTCCGGTCACCTGCTCCTTGCGGTTGCCTCCAGTCGTCGCCGCTGCCAGTCCGGTCACCTGCTCTGGACGGACGCCTCCAGTCGTCGCCGCTGCCGGTCCGGTCACATGCTCCGGACGGACGCCTCCAGTCGTCGCCGCTGCCGGTCCGGTCACCTGCTCCTTGCGGTTGCCTCCAGTCGTCGCCGCTGCCAGTCCGGTCACCTGCTCCGGACGGACGCCTCCAGTCGTCGCCGCTGCCGGTCCGGTCACCTGCTCCGGACGGACGCCTCCAGTCGTCGCCGCTGCCGGTCCGGTCACCTGCTCCGGACGGACGCCTCCAGTCGTCGCCGCTGCCGGTCCGGTCACCTGCTCCGGACGGACGCCTCCCGCCGCCGCCGCGATCCTTCGTGGTGCTGGAACCGATGGACGCTGAGGCTGCCGTCACGCCGCCGCCGTCGCCGTCGCCCGTGGAGGTCGTTGCTCCGCCTTCTCATCCGACCTTACCCAGTAGCGGTGCGCGGCTCGGGCAGATTTCCACGGAGCGTTTTCCTCGCCCCCTCGCGAGCAATTCGGGATCGGGGGTGGACAGCGCGCCCCGGCAGTAGAGAGCCTGTGGCCATAAGTGAAGTTGCCCGTGACTGGTTGACTAGCTTTGGCAGAAAAGTGGCGCCAAACGTCTGTCGCGCTTCCTATGTTCGCCGTGCTTTTGAGTTGAATTGAAGTTCAGAGGACTTTTGGAAAAGATTAAAAGGTATTTGAATTATTGAGTGACTTGTTATGCGTTGTGCATGCATGTTCGATTTAGTTGGATATCGTTTTTAGTACGTAATTAGCGTTTGCGATCTTAACTACGAGTTGAAATAATGAAGCGTTTTGTGATGAAGTCGAAAGGCCTACATGTTCGAAGTAAACACGTTAGTAATTGTACAGTATTGTTTTTGACATCTGTAATTCGCTCTGCAGACGTTCGTAAACGATGCCAGGTTGTGCTGCATTTGGTTGTTCCAATAGAGGCGAAGGTGGATTTCGCATGTTAGCATTTCCACGCAATGAAGAAAGACGAAAGCAGTGGGCAGTCGCAGTCAACAGGGCTGACATAAATCAAACAGGAGCTTTGTGGCAACCAACCGAGTACTCTTATCTATGCGAAGTAAGTCGTTTTCGCTTTTTACTACATATAAAACAACTCGCAATATACATAGTTAAATCTGAAAACAGACGTGTAAATTGGTTGTGTGAAAATTATTATAACACATTATTCTTATAAACGAAGGCATTTAACGAATGATTTGGCCATATTGTGTTGTGCTTTTGATTCGGTGAGTGTGTACTCCACTACTCCACTACTGGCCATTCAAAAGTCCCGCCCGCAGTTTGGCAGAAAAATGGCCGCCGTCTCGTCCGGTTGGCCACTCTCTCCCTGTACAGGCTCTCTACCCGGCAGTTCCGCTGCCCGCCCCCTCAGCTGCGCAGCCCCTGGCTCCCTCCACCCGCCGTCGGTCAAAGACGGTCCGTCATTTCAGGGGGGAGGGATGTGGTATCGATAGGACCGATGCCACATAGTTCTGAAGGTTGGCTCTACCACGAGACACCGACGGCAGCGCTCTCTAGCTGGTGCTGCGCAGCTACGCGAGCTCCGCTACAGATTCTGCCCATTTTCATCAGGTGCAGCCAGCCAGGAAACTTCGCTTCAACTTCGCACCACCTTGCAAGTTATGTATTGTCATTGCTTGAGTAAAGGGGATTTAAATTCGTACAGCAGTACCGACGTGTTTTACCTTTTCCTGATCCAACCCACTCGCCGCTTTCCAGGCGGGATACAAAACCATCACAAAGCACAGGAAACAGAGACGCTAAATAAACGTTGATCAAGTTATGGCAATGTCGCTACAACTTGATGAATCGAACAAACAAGTTAACGAAAATTTCAAACAGTCTAATGAAAAACAAAACAATTGTAAACAACTTAACAAGCACCTTGATCAGGTCAATCAAATAATCCGATAAAAATTTCAGATTACTGAAAATCTTCACACCTCTATTGAACAGCTTACTGGTCAGATTACAGCCGTTGCCGAGCAATGTAATGAAACTAAAAAACAATTACGTGAGGAAATTAAGGCTTGTGCTAGGAATAGTAGTGAAGAAATCAGATCCGTTGCAGAAGAGATGTGCAACACACACTAAGCCACAACAAAATTACTTAGAGATGAAATCAACGTAGTCGCTAAACAATGTTCAGAAAACACAACACGGTTACACGATGAGCTTAAAGCAGTAGCAGCAGTACTTTACGCACCTTGGATGCGAGAGTTGACGAGAAATTTGAACAACAGAACACTCAAATTGACGAACATTTTAAGTGATGATGGTGAGGTCCCGTACTCCAAGGAGCGTAGGGGACGATGCGGGAGACTCGCACCGCTGTACTAGGCAAGGTCCTAGGGAGGTGGTTTGCCATTGCCTTCCTCCGACCGTAATGGGGGGGGGGGGGTGTGAATGATGGTGATGAAGACCACACAATGACACCCAGTCATCTCGAGGCAGGAAAAATATCTGACTCTGCCGGGAATCGAACCGGCTGGAAGCGAGAACGCTACCGCAAGACCGCGAGCAGCGGACACACATTTTAATTACATTTTAATTATCACGTACAAAACAGCGAAACGCGTTACCGCAAATTCGTACAACAGAACGAAGTAAAGAAACAAGTCATGCAAACATACTACACAGAGACAGGAAGATAAGCGTAAGTTGTTTGCGAAAGCAAAAACATATGTAAACACCAACATTGTTACAATAGCAGATGAAATTAATAGTCAAACAATTGAACACAGAACTACAGAATGAACTTACGGATCTGAAACAAAAACACACTAGTATTCAGACCTTGGAAAATAAATACGTAGAAGACTTTCAGACAGTTAGCAACAGACTTGAACAACTGGAATTAGTACAGGATCCCGATACCATTAAAGCAGATGTTAAGAAATTAAACAAAACCACACGCAAAAATGCAAAAACAAATTGATGCTTGTGACGCCACAAATGACAAGCAGGAAAAAGCACTAACTGACAAATTTGACTAATTAGCCAGAAGAGTTGACGTTATCGAGAACAATGACACTAAATCAGATGATACGTCAGCAGTTTCCTTCAGACACCTGAATTTCAAAATGTGCAGCAAACAGTCATTTAGGTACTTCCAATAATATGTTATGTCGCAAAAGTCATCCTTACAGCATGAAGGGACAGAAATGAAAAATATTTCAGCCTCTAACATCTCACAGCACACGCCTCATTCTGGACATTTGTCACACTCCCACAGCCAACACAACTTAAGGTAGATTACAGAGAGTACGTGACTTAGATTCCGAACAGACGCAGACAAACAGATTCTTACACAATCCTGATCTTGGTCAGACATTTAGAGACGATAATTTTGATTACGAGCACTTTCCGTCCGTGAGGAAATTTAAAGTATTTAAGAACGACAGAACACAGATTCACCCTTTGGACTGGATACAACAATTTGCTTTTGCGTTTCCACTGGCTTGGCCTGTAACGCAGAAGCTAAAATTTATTTGCGGCTTTTGACCTCAGGGGATTCATGACACTTGGACGAGTATGTAGCGTGCACAGGGCCCCGAGCCGTAGCAGTGCCATTTCTTCTTCATCAAAACTAGACATGATTGTCTCAATGGTAATTCCGCGATCGTTCATTACATAAAATATGGCGTTTCAGTCTTCGATCGCTATTCTTTATTTTCAATTATCGGTCTAACAAATCTGAAGATCGGCAATTAGTCCTAAATCGGTAATTGAAAATAAAGAATAGCGATCTAAGACTGAAACGCCATATTTTATTTCTTCTTCAGTGTTCTGCACTGATGCCTGCTCTTTCACTATCCTTTTTATATCTATCAAAGCAACTCTTCACCTATCGATCTACCTAGGATTAGGAATGAGTAAAGAAAACCTGACGTCACAAGTTTTATCTGAAAGTGACAGTTTTCATTAGACACTCCCGAAATGACAAGAACTACCAGCACAATTTTAATGACAAAATTTTAGTCAGCAGTATCCTTATAATTATCAACAACCGCAAACTCATTTTGGCAACAGTCGAGGTTTTTCCCCACGAGAGCAACAAAACCTACCAGCTAGCATACCTAACCAACAATGTGATTTACAAGGTCAGGCAGGCTTTAATGTTTCGCCGCCTGCACGTACAGCATCGGTTCCGCCAAATAATAACGCTCGGCAACAAGGAAGCCAGTACGTACAGAAAACACATTTCAACTCCCATCGCAACGCGCCGTATAGCAGTGGCGATCACGACCGACGTAAAAGCAATGAGCACAGTTTTCAGCGCACGTTTAATAACAGTAGGTTTTATCAGCATCAGGATCATCCACAACCACAATTTATTATGAATGAACTAGACAGTCGGTATCATCCTCAGCCTAATACTTCAGGACGAAGTAACAGAACAGTACAGATAGTTGAAATATCACATCAAGCCCCCGGTAGCTGAGTGGTCAGCGTGACAGACTGTCAATCCAAATGGCTCGGGTTCGATTCCCGGCTGGGTCGGAGATTTTCTCCGCTCAGGGACTGGGTGTTGTGTTGTCCTAATCATCATCATTTCATCCCCATCGACGCGCAGGTCGCCGAAGTGGCGGCAAATCGAAAGACCTGCACCAGGCGAACGGTCTACCCGACGGGAGGCCCTAGCCACACGACATTTCATTTCATTTCATCCGTCATCCTCCCGCAAATAACAGCGCGTCAGAAGGAATTTGACCAGATACAGTACAGGTTGCATCTTCCAGCAAATAACAGCGCGTCAGAAGGAATTTGACCAGATACAGTACAGGTTGCATCTTCCAGCAAATAACAGCGCGTCAGAAGGAATTTGACCAGATATAGTACAAGTTGCATCCTCCCGCAAATAACAGCGCGTCAGAAGGAATTTGACCAGATACAGTACAGGTTGCATCCTCCCGCAAAAAACAGCGCGTCAGAAGGAATTTGACCAGATACAGTACAGGTTGCATCTTCCAGCAAATAACAGCGCGTCAGAAGGAATTTGACCAGATACAGTACAGGTTGCATCTTCCAGCAAATAACAGCGCGTCAGAAGGAATTTGACCAGATACAGTACAGGTTGCATCTTCCAGCAAATAACAGCGCGTCAGAAGGAATTTGACCAGATACAGTACAGGTTGCATCTTCCAGCAAATAACAGCGCGTCAGAAGGAATTTGACCAGATATAGTACAGGTTGCATCCTCCCGCAAATAACAGCGCGTCAGAAGGAATTTGACCAGATACAGTACAGGTTGCATCGTCCCGCAAATAACAGCGCGTCAGAAGGAATTTGACCAGATACAGTACAGGTTGCATCTTCCAGCAAATAACAGCGCGTCAGAAGGAATTTGACCAGATACAGTACAGGTTGCATCTTCCAGCAAATAACAGCGCGTCAGAAGGAATTTGACCAGATACAGTACAGGTTGCATCTTCCAGCAAATAACAGCGCGTCAGAAGGAATTTGACCAGATACAGTACAGGTTGCATCCTCCCGCAAATAACAGCGCGTCAGAAGGAATTTGACCAGATACAGTACAGGTTGCATCTTCCAGCAAATAACAGCGCGTCAGAAGGAATTTGACCAGATACAGTACAGGTTGCATCTTCCAGCAAATAACAGCGCGTCAGAAGGAATTTGACCAGATACAGTACAGGTTGCATCCTCCCGCAAATAACAGCGCGTCAGAAGGAATTTGACCAGATACAGTACAGGTTGCATCTTCCAGCAAATAACAGCGCGTCAGAAGGAATTTGACCAGATACAGTACAGGTTGCATCCTCCCGCAAATAACAGCGCGTCAGAAGGAATTTGACCAGATACAGTACAGGTTGCATCCTTCCGCAAATAACAGCGTGTCAGAAGGAATTTGACCAGATACAGTACAGGTTGCATCTTCCAGCAAATAACAGCGCGTCAGAAGGAATTTGACCAGATACAGTACAGGTTGCATCCTCCCGCAAATAACAGCGCGTCAGAAGGAATTTGACCAGATACAGTACAGGTTGCATCCTCCCGCAAATAACAGCGCGTCAGAAGGAATTTGACCAGATACAGTACAGGTTGCATCTTCCAGCAAATAACAGCGCGTCAGAAGGAATTTGACCAGATACAGTACAGGTTGCATCCTCCCGCAAATAACAGCGCGTCAGAAGGAATTTGACCAGATACAGTACAGGTTGCATCTTCCAGCAAATAACAGCGCGTCAGAAGGAATGTGACCAGATACAGTACTGGTTGCATCTTCCAGCAACGTGAGCAACACCTTTGACAAAAAAGATTTTGTTCACGAAAATGTCATTACTTCTGAAGATATCCGAGATACGCTTTTACATGAAAAACCAGTTATACAAAAAACCATTTCCCACCCTGTCATTGAATAAAAATTGGA
Organism: Schistocerca cancellata; assembly: GCF_023864275.1. NCBI lineage: Eukaryota > Metazoa > Arthropoda > Insecta > Orthoptera > Acrididae > Schistocerca > Schistocerca cancellata. The sequence goes on along the minus strand of NC_064634.1, from coordinate 459,989,945 downwards.
TCATTCACATTTCCAGAATAAAATTATTCTGGATCACCTATGTCAGTAATAAGTGAAGAGACCCTCAACAAATGTAACAAAGAAAATACTTATCCTGCGTTACCACCAGGCAAAACTAAAGTAAGAGGAACAGTATCTGGTATAGGGGTAGATTTAAAGTTACAGACATACTTATCATTTTTTATTGCAGGTCATATGTTTCACACAAATTTTTGGATTGTTCCTTTACTGACAACACGTTATTTTAGGTACGAATTTTTTGGTACTCAAGACGCAACTATCGATTTCAAAAGTTCTTATTTGATGTTAAAGGATTGAAAGGTACAACCGGCATTGGAATTTCAGCAGAAGAACAGGCAATTAATCGAACAGAGGTCATATCCCGTAACGTAGATTGGCATACCACATTGTTCACAGAATACGTATGTACACAATTACAATACACCAGATGAAGCCGATTGCGACGTTATGCAAATGATTTCTGATAAAGTAAAACAGAGCAACGCAAATACAGATGATGGACATACAGAGCTGCGCAATATTCTTTTACAGCAAGCCCCAGTTTTCGACAACATCCCTGGTACTATGTCCGGTTTTATGCATGAATTTCAAGTTAAACAGCACGATACGTTTAAAGCCAAACATTATCATGTTCCTTATATCCACAGAGAACAAGTTAAGAAAGAATTGCAAGGTATGCTAGGCCAAGGGATTATTGAACCGGCAGATAGTCCGTGTATAAATCCGCTCCATATTATTACGAAAAAGGATGGCTCATTTCGTCTCGTACCTGATTCCCGTCATGTCAACGACATTATTATTGATGAAACTGATCGTCGACAGACACTAGAGGAACTTCTACAGAAATTTCATGGTACTGCTATTGATCCCGCCTTAGAATTAAAATCGGGATTTTGGCAGATTCAGCTCCATCCGAACAGCAGAAAGTACACAGCATTTCCCTGTTTTGAAAATTACCGTTTGGTCTAACAATTTCTTCAGCAGCATTTATTCGTGGTCTGAATTCAATACTCCCGACAGAACTCAGACAGAGCCGCTGTGGCCGAGCGGTTCTAGGCGCTTCAGTCCGGAACCGCGCGACTGCTACGGTCGCAGGTTCGAATCCTGCCTCGGGCATGGATGTGTGTGATGTCCTTAGGTTAGTTAGGTTTAAGTAGTTCTAAGTTCTAGGCGACTGATGACCTCAGATGTTAAGTCCCATAGTGCTCAGAGCCATTTTTGACAGAATCACAGCGTACGTAGACGACATCCTTATCGCAGAAGCTAACTGGTCTCAACATAATTTGATTCTTGAACAGCTGTTACAAACTTTCCGTGCACAAGGACTCACAGTTAGTCTTAGCAATTCGCACTTTGGCAGAACCTCCATAAAATTCCTTGGACATGTAATATCAGCAGGAGGCATTGCGCCTGACCCGGAAAAACTGCAAGCGTTACGTGATATTACTGTTCCAGCGACCAAGAAACAACTACGCACCTTTCTAGGATTGATTAACTTTTTTCGTAAATTTTTTTTTATTTATTTTATTTGGCCTTTGAGTGTGTACTCAATTTAGCCATCGGCAACACAATGACAATGTACACATAATTGAATTAACAAATACAGAAATGCATATTTACAAGAATAAAAAGCTTAACTGTTACAGTTTTGTACTTAATGTTTTAAAAATTGAATTGAATTGAAAAATGATTAAAAGTGTCTTGGCGTACAATTCACACCAATTCTGGAATATCTTCATCAGCAAGACATATTTATAATTGACGTACACCAGTAAAACCTACAGATTGTGACCAGTACTCTTGATGAAGTTAACGATCACTTTATATAGACGAACGTCTTTAGTACACAAAAGAGAAGAAGCTGATTGAGGAAGATGGTAGCCCATACTCAGCAATATCTTCAAAAAGACCAACCGTTCACGGTCAAATTTGGGGCACATAAATAAGATGTGGTTGACATCAGCTTCCGACTCAGGATCACACTCACATGCTGGTGAACTGTAAACGTTGATCCGATGTAGATGCTGTGGGAAAGAGGCATGATTGAAGCGGAGTCTTATGTTGGTAGAAATCGTGGATCGGTCCAGATGTGTCCTCATGAACCACGGCTGTGAAGGAATCCGAGGTTGTAGCACTGCGTAATAACCGCCTTTTGTCTGTTGAGAAACGTTCCACATTTCTTGCCATTGTTGTCTTGCGTGATCCTTGACTGCACGTAAGTAGTCTGTATAAGGAAGCTGCAGATCCAGTACGGTGCCTGACGTTGCCGCTTGTTTGGCTAATGCATCGACTTCATCATTATAAACGATACCAGAGTTGGAAGGTACCCACAACAAATGGATCGTCAGGCCCGTGCGTGTGCTGCGAATATATTCAGATATCACATCCAAGATATAACTGTTGGTCGTTTTGTTCCATCGACTGTACTGAATGTTTTTAAGAACGCTTTGCGAGTCAGATACTATCAATATCTTGGGGAAGGAACTGCTAGAGACAAACTTAAGTGCTTCCAAAACTGCCGAATTTGCTCTTTACTCTGCTTTAGACAGCCCTGGATTGCGCCAGTTAACACTTTGGCTGCGGCTTCGGTGCAGGCGCGCAGCTCACCGGTGCGGCGCGGCAACGTGCGGAGTGCGGGCCGGTGGCGCTGGAACGGCAGGTACCGTTCGGAGCCGACCTGCCGACGCTCCTAAACACACCTGAAACTACAGCGTGACGTCAAGACCTTGTAAGATCTGTAGGATCATGTTCTATACTGACTTAATGATGCATTACTTCAAATAAGCTTCGACTGTATTGTGGTCATGTTTTAAAGTGTTTGATATCTGACACCTATAGGGGCTGCGAGATGCCGGGGCTAGCAGTGCATTTAACACTCAGTTCTTCTAGAATCTACATATGTACATGATGCTCTAAGCCCTCCCTATTCTAACTCCAACTTTTGCTGTTGCACAAGGATAAAAAAAAATATGCGAACTGACTCTAATCAACCCTGCCAGTGGAGTACAAGAGAGTTTGGCACCTGCAATAATTTAATTTGATAAATAAGTTAAATAAACGAAGGTTTCATTAAGATAGTGAGGAATGATGGGGTTGCTCTACCGATTAACAGAATGAAAGTTCTGTCCAAAATAACAATATGATTTATTAAGACTAAACACAAAATAATAAACAAAAACACATGAAACATTTATAATACATCAAATTGGCTCAAATTGGAGACTCAAACAAACGCTGTGAATGTGAATTTGTCCCTAAACTAGATTGTGAGGATTATGACGAAGTGGTATGTGCAGCCAATTCCTTGCAACTCAAATCTTAGAGAAAACACATAACCAACCCAACATTAATTCCTGCTACCCAAGACAGAACAAAGTTAGAAAAAGACGAACAGGCGCGCTCTGCTGAACTCTGATTATCACCTAGGAAAATCCCTGTCTGCCGGTGCTGCGGACATACCTTACCAAACTGTCTTCTTAACTGCCAGAACACGATCTGGCGTACCAGAGCCGATGGCTGGTTGCTTCGACGTCCTCGACCGAAAGGCGAGAGCCGACTACCTAGAGCACCCATACAGGCCGAACACACAACATTCCCGCCCCCACGACAGTGGCCGTGGTTAAACGTTCCAATCGGCAACTCGAAAACCGGCGGAAAATTCCACTCTATTGCCGGAACACTACCATTCCACCAGTGGAGATTCTTGGCGCCAATTTCTGCGCCGATCTTGCTACGTCACGGAGCTATGCCCTGAGCAAGCCAATCACAGTTACTATTTTGCAGAAAGCGCGGGAATTTTCCCGCCACAGCTGCCTGGGTACACAAGTCATTCCCACGCCTCGCTGGTAGCCGGCCAGAAAGTGTTTTCGCTAAGTTTCTGCGAAGTAACGGAACCTCTAGCCCAGCCGCTACTTCAGGCCCTGTGGGCGTGCCTCTTGACAATGTCGGCGTCTGGAAAGCATTCACTCGACTCCCTCACACCTGTCGGCTTACCCTTTCAAAGTCAACAGAGCCCGCCTGTCACTGGACCACCCGGGTGACGAGAGACGCTGCGTGGGAAGTCCGCGTGTGAAGGAATAGCAACTTTCCACCGCATGCAATTAGAGAGGAGAATCGTAAGATAGAAATATGAGAGGGGGCTCATGCCACCTCTCAGGGCCACAGGAGTCATTCAAATGTTCGTGATTCGTTGAAAATGTAACTAAAAATAAAATTCAAACAAGCAACAAATCCACTGCATTCAGGAAGAATTAGGATTCCAAAACGCAAATTCTTATGAAGGAAAAAGGAAACTGGATTCATTTGAAATTATATTTACTCCAAATGCGCATTTTTAAGATTGACTCTGATATAGGTCGTCAACTTAGTAGCATGCTTGGTCCTGGTATGAGAGAATTAGCTGTCTACATTTATTATAGAGGCCCAGGGGACACCAGGATGTATAGAAATTGGTAAGCGAAACACACCCTACGTGGAGGCTTCTCTCGTGTCCCCCATCACTTCAGTTAAGGTGCTATTAAAGAAAATTTAGCACAACAAATTCTTTCGCAAAAAACTAAAGTGAACGCTTTACAGCGCAATAAGAAATAAGTCGACTTAACACAAAAGAAAACCTAATTTTCTGAGTACTCGTGAAAAAAAAGTTCTAACCTTTCACGTCATAAAAAGAAACCATTCAAAGTCAAAAGAAATAAAAAGGCTGTCTTTGACAATCGGAATTTCCCCGATATTATCGCGTTTTTGCTACTTATGGGAAATTATACAGCAGTTCAAGCAGTATCCAGGTTTGTCTGGGCAGGTTGTACACTCGTATGGTGTATCAGTGCGCTTGCCTTGTTCCGCGCACTTCTTACACTGCTTCCCCATAACTTGCTTCTTCCCTGCAGTAACTTCCCGCTTTTGCACAACGTGTGTTTGTTTGTGATGTTTCGCGCTCACATTTCGTGAAACGTCCATTGGAGGAAGGAAGCCCTTTATAACGTTCATTCTGTAATCGTGCAACGTAAATTTATTTCCTGAGTATTTGTTGTACAGACATAGAGAATTGAAAACTAGCACGTCAGTGACATGAAAGAATAGTTTTTTCGGCCAGCGGATAGTCTTTCGTTCACATAAATAATACGATAACACTTGACCTTGTTTATCAGTCCCAGACATACACGCATTGTACCTAATAATAGGCAAAGGTTTCGTGACAATTTGCTCGCGCGCATTCGTCACTTGCTCCATAACATTTAGATGTTCTGTGGAAATGTAGGAAATCTCTCGTCGATGCTTCCATTTTCCAATCTTAACTCCATTAGAATACCGCGCAATTGTTTTGCCGATACAACGTCTTCGGGGGTATATTTCCTATTTAATTTCAGAGTACCTGTGGAAAGTGGTTTTAGGTTCAACAGAGTCGTAGCTAAATGAAAACTGTTGTAATAATTGTCCAAGTAAATGTGATGACCAACATGAAGCTTTTCTGCCATCAAATGCAAAACGACCTTTTCAGTGTGACCTTTTCCCCCCATATCTCCACTACTTCCGTGCACACAGCGCACTTATTTATGAAACCGTCTGGATTGTTGTGCATGTACATCTTAATGCCATTTTTATTACGTTTGCTTTTTATGTATTGTCTAAATAACAGTCTTCCCCTCCAAAGAATTATTGATTCATCTATTGATAAATCTCTTCCCGGGTAATACACTTGAGACATTCTCGTGTTAAAATAATCCAATATAGGTCGTATCTTACATAAACGATTGTCTGGTTTCGGGTTTCCTGGAAAAGGATTTTTTGCAAAATACGGAGAGCGTAATATGATCGAATACCGGTCTCTGCTTATACTCATCGCTAGTCCTCTATTGCCAAACAGGGGTTCTTTCTTCCAGTAGTCTTGTAATCGCGGATATTTAACGTTACCCATATGTAACGAAACACCCAGGAAAACTAGTAATTCGCCTTTACTTAGAGATTCTCATTTACACATCCTAGATCCCTTTTGTATTTTCACTCAGCAATATGTTGACTGCGTTATCGTTCGTTTCGTCAACTAAAAATTGCAACAATTCGTCTGTTATCAATAATCTGAAGAAATCCATAGGAGAATTGCCACCAGGATGAATTTGCAAAACTACTTCCTTCGTAAATTGGTGATACTGCATATTATGTGGTTCTTTATGCCAGGAATCACCTGGATTATCTACGTGTGACAGGTCGGGCTATTTTTCGCCGTCGATTTCCACACAATCGTCGTGCTCCGTATCGTCAGATTCGGAACTGTCACGAAACAGATTCGAAAGTTGTGCTTCTACGCAATAATCACTCTGCAATTCTTCTGCAGCCTCTAAATGATAATCTCCGAGGTATGAATCGTCCTCACCACACAGAACATCACTGTCGTCTATTACACTAAGTAACAGTTCCTCTATCAGTTTAACACTTTCTTGCTCCTTCCCACATTGGAAGGTCCAGGTGTCGGTTCATTAGCCGCCGTTACGAACAATATACGTTGGATAACAGACCACGCAAATGTATACACGCTTTGATGCTAGCTTAGACGCTGCAACTAGACTGAGTAATCCGACAGATGTGACGCTTATAAGCGTCAGCCGCAGCGGGAATGTTAACTGGCAAAAACCCTCTTTGGTCCTGGGATAGCCAAACACAGTCTGAATTTGTTAATCTGAAACATGCCTTGTTCAACGCGCCACTTTCATCGCACCCAGATCCCACCAGAAATTTTTCCATTGCCACCGACAGTTCTAACAACGATCTAGGCGTGCATATTTTTCAGGAAATTGAAGAAGACGGTGCTACAGTAATTAAAAACATCGCCTTTGCAGTCGCATTCTGTCACCTGCGGAACGAAATTGTTCTGTTACAGGGGTTGAAATGAAATTTAGTGTGACGAGGGCCTCCCGTCGGGTAGACCGTTCGCCTGGTGCAAGTCTTTCGATTTGACGTCACTTCGGCGACTTGCGCGTCGATGGGGATGAAATGTTGATGATTAGGACAACACAACACCCAGCCCCTGAACGGAGAAAATCTCCGACCCAGCCGGGAATCGAACCCAGGCCCTTTGGATTGACAGTCTGTCGCGCTGACCACTGAGCTACCACTCAGCTACCGGCGGGGGACGTTACAGGGCTTGAAACATTATGTGTTGTATGGGCATTTACCAGATTTAGGCATTTTTTCTGTGGAAGACATACTACCATTTACACAGACCATAGAGCTATACAGTTTTTACTTTCCGCCAAATTTATACATGACAGGTTAAGCAGATGGAAACTTTATTGGCAGGAATTTAATTTTACAATTGTTCACATTCCCGGAAAAAAAAAATATTGTAGCAGACGCACTATCCCGTTCTGTCAGCAACAAACAGCGAGACGTCGCAACCAACTTCTGCCAAACAAATTGCAGCCTCATGTAAAGTCGTGCTCAAAAGTATCCGAACGACCTGAATTGCATTTCGCCTGATTCGCATACAACCCTCATAATGTAGCTGTCTAGCAGGTCCTCTAATCGCTCCTCGGTATAGTCGTTTGACTATTGAAAATGGTTCCAACAAATCGCCACTAGAAAACACTGCTCTGTGTAGCAATAACTCAACACGTAAAGTAATACCACGATACTACAAATATCAAGAAACACCTTATCACAGATAAGACTGTCCTTATGGCTTGTAATCTCACAGTTATTACAATAAATGACATACCTGAAATGTTACCATTCTCATTAATACGTCAGATAGGTAATGCACGTAGTAAGTTCGTCCTGCTCATGATTTCCTCTTCAAAGTAACATACCGTACTTATTATTTAAAACAAAATGACATCAAAAATTTAAGTTATGTATGAACTTAAAATGACACGACGAACCGTCTCGTTCAGCATATGGATTCAAACCTAGGTCATGCAGCCTAAGCAAAGATTTCGTGACTAACGGACACCAGCAGTCATTCCTGACTAGGCATACAGAGAGTGATATGCCTCGATTTCAGACAGTATCAGTTAGCAAATATCAACTTTAAATTACATAACGTAAACATTTTAACGCACGCGAATTCCTACCCAGCATCTATTGTCCCTGTTAACGAACTACGAGAGATGTTAAATATTGCTTCTTCACAAGTAACTTACTTGAAATGCCGTGAGGTCAAGCTTTGTGTTGGACAGGGATTCGAATCCAGAACCTAATCGGATTGTTATGGAAGCACAATCAACTGTGACATATCGGATTTTCTCGGCAGTAGCAAGATGTTTTAACTGAAATGACGAGACGAAACATTAATTTTATCCTTCCCAGGACTCCAACCTAGCACCTATCGCTGTTATATTCTAGAGCAGGGCTACCCAACGTGTGGTCCGCGGACCCCTTAGGGGTCCGCCGGCTCTTTCTAGGGGGGTCCGCGGCCACTTTTCACCAAATCGTGTAAAATAATGAGTAAAATTATTGAATAAAAATATGAAAATAAAATTCATCACTATTTTTTTTCCGTGTCAAAATCATGTGTACCTTTCCTTCAGGTCGTATCCCCAAGCAGCCTTTGCGGTTCCTAAGTGAGAACGCATACACAGTCCAGTGCCGGAGAATGCGGCTTCTCTGATCGGCTGTTTTGCAACAATACGCGGGTCGTTTGTGCACTGAAATCTTTTACGCATGCGCGGAGGAGCTTTGTCGACCAATCACAGCGCTCGCTGGCACGTATGCGGCCCCAGGCATCATTAAATGTTAAACTTGCTTTGTCAGTGCACTACCTATTTCATAAGTGGCTTTTTGACCAGTTTATTACTTCTAACATTGATCGGTGGCTGAAGTCAGGATCATTGAAGAAGGGTGCAGATTCTCCATCGCCTTCACAACAAGGAAGTGTCCAGTTGAAATGAATGAGGAAGGAGGACGACCAAAGGAAGACTTTACATACATTAGAACACTTTTCTTCGGATTTCAAGAAAAAAACCACACACACACACACAAACACACACACACACACATACACGACTGTTACGAAATATGCATGCTCCTTACACATCGGCAGCCAAACAGTGGAAGTGAACAGACCATAAGCGGCAGCTTGTCAACAGCGAATAGTTTGGACGTGACGTTGATCGCTCTTGGAGGAAGGCAGCTCCATCGTGTGAAATTTCAATTACCAAGTAATTTTAATCAGGCTATAGTGTGTTGAACAAAGAGAGTAAATACATTAGTAAGTGTCTGGATACAGTGGGAATTCAAATTGGATCGTTAATTTCAAGTTGTTTTCATTCATCTCTAAACCAAAGACTATTGATACTTTGGGGTGGGGGGAGGGAGGGGGGGTAATTGGGAAAATGGCACTTGCATTAAGAAGCTTTCAGTTCCTATGGGTTTCGCTCTGAAATTTAAAGTTACTGTGCTCTTGACTGACTAGGGGTCCGCCATGGATTTTCGACTAAAGAAGGGGTCCGCCAGCTGAAAAAGTTGGGAAGCCCTGTTCTAGAGAAAACGAATGTTAAATATGGGTTTGTTAAGCCAGCAGCGACATGTGAGCATGTTTATCTAGAAATAATATGACGAAGAGTTCAGTGCTGACTGGTAATCGAACATCACACATATCTTTGTTGACTACACACAAAGAGACGTCAGCTACCGAATTATTCTCCACCAGCAGCTCGGAATAACATCAAAAAAATGGTTCAAATGGCTCTGAGCACTATGCGACTTAACTTCTGAGGTCATCAGTCGTCTAGAACTTAGAACTAATTAAACCTAACTAACCTAACACACATCCATGCCCGAGGCAGGATTCGAACCTGCGACCGTAGCGCTCACGCGGTTCCAGACTGAAGCGCCTTTAACCGCACGGCCACACCGGCCGGCTCGGAATAACATCCTTAAACTTACAGTGATCTCGCAAATAGTTCTGTGTCTCACTGCGAGTCAAAAACATCAGATATCGTTAGGGCTGACAACGAGTGAAAATACATTAAAAACAAAATTATTATCCACCAGCAGATAGGTGTTCTCATGCTAGAACTTGATAATACATAAATAAAACTTTTGTGCTGGGCCAAGATTCGAACACATTCCCGCCCAGAATGTGGAGATGTTGAGGAATCTGCAGTTTTGAACAAACAACAAATTGTAGTCGAGCTGTATTGTCATGAAGGGATCAAATTCCGCGTTAAGAGCGGTGTGAGTTGCACTCCCAATTCAGAACCAATTTTATCGACATACAGAAGCTCGAATAAAAGGTGGAATAGGTGTTCAATGACCCGACCCTACATAGCGTTTGTTTCGTCACTAAAAATAAATAACTAGTATAAGAAAGGTTACTTGTGATAGAGTTTCTACATGTCGCCACTCCCGACTTTATTGTGGTGCAACCTGATGTCTAATTGGTAGAGAAAGAATATCATGTTTAATGTGAATTTCAGACCACAATGCCATTGTACCTTCTTCACTAGGCGTAGCCTGAAGAGAGTAAAATCTAACTCTACTTTTCAAAAATCATCAGCAGAAGTTGGAATCGAACCCAGAAAATGAGTATATGAATCTACCAGCAAGCCAACAGACCACCAAATCCTCTTCTTTGTGGCTCATTTTTCTATTGTAATACCGTTGCGCCACACTGGATGAGAATACTGACACACAGGCACCCTGTGGTGGTTTGAAGCATTTTCAGTACATTCATTTACTTGGTTGACCGAATCGCCATGAACTAGCTGCCTCGAATACCGAGTGTATACATTCGACCCTATTTTGTAATCACGGAAATAAAATCACGTAACTGCCTCCTACACAGAACTGCCAACAGTGTAGGATGCAGAAATTTAAATAGGAAGTGTGGCTTTCCACTTGAGTTACTCTATTGTGCTGTCTGTTTGGTGGAAACGTCGTGCAGTGCAAAAGAAAAGCTGTAACTGTGTCTCTCAGAAGTCTACATCTGGCCATAGGCGTTGTCTCACAATACTGTGGAATGCGGAAGTTCTGGAGGAACTGTTATTGACTTCTGGAGCTGCACTAGCTATGGTTCAGCTGGTAGTGTAACGGTAAGTGTAGTGCACTGTAGACAAAATGTTGTGCGTTCAAATACATTCACTGCTACATTTTTTAAACGCAATTCTGCTGTCAGCTGAAGTTATCAATGTAATCGTACTTTGAACATAATACCCTTCACTTCTCAACCCAAAATAGTTGCATGTGGAAAAAGGGCCAACTACTGTGACATTTTGTTCTTTTCAGATTTAATAGACGGCCTATGTATTTTGCATGGGGAGATCGCATCATGTCAAAATACATCAGAAAAGTATTTCCTACATTAGCTGTCGTGTGGTAGAGCCACTTTATTCTTCTTCAGACCTTGTTTGACAGCTTTAACTCAGAACAAGTTTTCTACATGCATGTAATCAATAAACTACATGTGCATTGTGAGACTGTTAATAGATAACATCAGAGAAATCGCATATATCATTGATGATTAATTTCTCTCTCATCTTTACTATTGTTTAAACAACACTAAAAGAAACCCTACGAAAATTTTGTACTGTATTATAAGAAGTAAAATAAAACTACCCACTATAACCTTACGACGAAAGCCTATTTTAATAAAGCTGAGTATCTGTACACAAGCGTGCCTCTATCGGACTGAATTAGTAAAATGCTACTCACTTAGATTTCGATTGGGTCGATGTTTAATTGGTATGCTGTGTCATACTCACGAGGTATGCAAATGTAGCATTTCATAACAAAGTTATGTATTCCTAGAAACCCAAAATTTGCTTGTCAGCAATGGAAAGAGGTATTACCTCTTGTGCAGCATTGTAAGTTTTTCACCATTGCACTATGAGCTGAAAGTATTTCCTTGCGTTTTCCTTATCGATGTTTGATCTGACTGCTTGTTGCTCTTTCACAGAATGGTATAAATGTCACAGTCAGCGAGACTGAAACCGCGACTAAGAACAAACGCTTTTTTACAGGTCAGCATGTTTCCACAGAGCGAGCGAATAAGTATGTGTCTCGGATTCCTATTACGAGGCTAATAGTGGCTAGAACTTGTAAATCGCTATTTAAAGGACAAGACTGGTGTTGATTCCCATGTGCAACGACTTCCCTGGGTTACAAACCGTAAATTTACAATCTTTTGTTACACCTCAAGCAATAATAGCTCAGATTATTCAATGGAAATGACAGGAAAAATCAGGTGAATTTCGAGGCTTAATTCAGTGCACACCAGGAAGTAACTCGTCGATCACAGAGTTGTCAAACATACCTTGCCTTGTTGCCAAATCTCAGTTACAGTACCAGCAGGAAGTAGACGAACGGATGTGTTCCTACAGAAGGCTGAGAAGTGACCATAGCTGGTATCTCAAAGACGTGGCTGGCACAGCCTGGAATAAATAATGCATCAGATTCGCATTTCTGTAACTAGGTTTAGGGACTGGAGCGTAGTTACTAATAACACTCAGAACTGACTGCAAACTAAGCATCATAAATCAATAACTCTCATAGTTGTTTTTTCATTTCTTTCGTAAGAGTACTCAAAACTAAGAAACTCATTAATGGACTTTTTCGAGCCTGGCCAATAATCGAGCACAACAAACAAATAAAAATAAAAAACCAAGTGTGAGTGTCTATGTGTGTGTGTGTGTGAGAGAGAGAGAGAGAGAGAGAGAGAGAAATGTAAAAAAGAATGAGAGAGAGAGAGTAAATAATTGTTGTAAAGAAATTGCAGCATAGTATGTATAGAAATCTTTCATTAAAATGACACGTTCTACACCATTACGAAATGTCGTATTCATGATCTATGGAACAAATGTTAATCTAATCTAATCTAATCATATTGCTGACTAGCCATGAAGAGTCATGAATTACCGAAATTTTCGGCAATATTAGTAACCAAATCCAAACTTGAAAATAAAAGACCACGGTTTTTGTAATAAACCGGGACTCCTACCAAGACGCTTTCGTCCCTGTTAACTAACCACGAAAGATGTCTGATATACCTCCATTCCGAAGTAACAAAGTTTGCGTGCATTTAAAGATGAAGTGCATGGTGTGAAGTTCTGTGATGGAGATACGAACCCGACGCGTAAACGGATTGTTAACTAAGTAAAATCAAATGTTATGTGTAGGTTTTTCTTACCAGCTGATAGGTGTTTGAATCTAAAATAAGGATACAAATTTTTGTGCCTGAGCGACGGTTGAACCGCACACCGACTGTCCTTCTTTATCGTCCACAAATTTAGCGTAAGTATCAATTGGTTACTCACCAACAGTAAGATGTGTGCGTGTTTGACCAGAAAAACGGCAGCTATTGTGAATGTTCGCAATACATGAACAGACATTAAAAATGCCTGTTAATTTTCACTAGCAGTCCGGTGTGCACATGATAGGGCTTGAAATGAAATTATGAATATTTTTGTACTGGATCAGTATTTGGACCCACATACTTACCTTTGGAGGAGACCTAGAGATGACTGAAATTTTGGGAAAAGGAATGAAATGACTGAACTACACTGTTCCAAGAGAAGCGAGGAGGATCCTGTGCTCGTGTCATAGGAGGATACGCAGAGGAGACGCGTGGTTTGGTGCAGCGTTTTCTCCTACCAGTTGTGTCAAACGTTCAGGTGTATAAACTTCCATCACGATTACAGCTGCTCACAAAATATATTCGAATAAAACACTTACCCTGTTACTTTGTGACAAAAGATTATTTCAGTACAATAAAAGGTCTTTGGAAGTCAACTTTGCCCACTTGTCACGAAAAGTAAGATAACAAACAAACTTGCACCTCGAAATCGATTGCATCTATGTGCACTCTTGTGATCATACAAGTAGAATTTCATGAATTGCACGAGAATGCAGAAAAATGTTGGTGGGTATGGAAGCTACAAGAAACACAATTAACTAATTACTCCGTGCCACGTAATAATCAATACATTTGAAAATACAGAAGAGAAGAAACTAAAAATTATGCCAATTAAGACAGAAGCTAAAGTGCAGATGCAGGCACTGTGCAGATCTGTGCTTTTTCATCTTCAGATCTACACAAATAATGTATACGAAGTAGCGTATTCATTGCTTTCGTTGTGTTTCCCTCCTGTTTAGTCTTCTAATGATGAACTGGATCCACACCCATGAGTCTGATTGCTTCTTTGTATCCTTCCATCTACTATCTTTGTGTGTTATTGCTCGGTGTTCAAAAAGCAAAATGTTATGCCTGGTCCCACGAGGTATAGGAACGAGGTCGCAAGAAGGCTAACAAAGTATAATCAAAATACAGGAGACGCCAATTTGTCTGTCGTCATGGTGTTAAGTCGACAGAAATACTTGGGTATTATTGCCTGCATCACCGGCATCCCATTGTTGTCTTCTCTTACTGAGATTTTCATATTAGCCTGAACTCAAGACGCCGAGATAAATGTGTATACTCTCCATGACGAAACATCCCACATTCCATTCATCCTGATCCATTCGTTACGTGCATCGGCAGCAATGAGTGATAGGAAAGTTGTGAGGTGACGAATAATAATAACAAAGATAGTAGCAACAAATCAGTAATCAAGGATGTTTACTCCATTACAGACAATTGTTAACGATTAACAAAATAACCAAGAAAGGCTGAGTGTTTAATTGGCGCACTGCATAGGTGTTCTTACCACTCTGTTGCTGAATTCTGTTCTGGTTGTTTGCAGAGGGAAAGAGAGAGCCCCGTAGCCATACATATCGCTAGTACAACGAGATGTTACCTATCAACTATTCTTGCTTTACATCACAAGACGAACATGGCTTCACCGAGCTGATATTTGAAATACATTTCTGTTTTCTCTCTCTGTTTCTCTCTCTCTCTCTCTCTCTCTCTTTTCCTTTTTATTTTTATTTTTTGAGGAAAGCATCGATAAGTACGAGTAATAAGCAAGTAAGCATATAATCTATTTACAGTTAGTTTCATCGGGATACATAATGCAAAAAATACACGTTTTAAGTGTATTATTGTGGAATTCCAATTATTGACAATCTATTCGTGAGCTTGCTCGCATTCAGGGGGGTGAAACCTATTACAGAAGCTCAAATGGTTCAAATGGCTCTGAGCACTATGCGACTTAACTTTTGAGGTCATCAGTCGCCTAGAACTTAGAACTAATTAAACCTAACTAACATAAGGACATCACACACTTCTGAGGTCATCAGTCGCCTAGAACTTAGAACTAATTAAACCTAACTAACCTAAGGACATCACACACATCCATGCCCGAGGCAGGATTCGAACCTGCGACCGTAGCGGTCGCTCGGTTCCAGATCACAGAAGCAAGCAAAACACAAATATTTATGGGCCATGCGCAACACACAAACGAAATCACGCTGCACTGACGTATTGTGCCGGCCGGAGTGGCCGTGCGGTTCTGGGCGCTACAGTCTGGAGCCGAGCGACCGCTACGGTCGCAGGTTCGAATCCTGCCTCGGGCATGGATGTGTGTGATGTCCTTAGGTTAGTTAGGTTTAATTAGTTCTAAGTTCTAGGCGACTGATGACCTCAGAAGTTAAGTCGCATAGTGGTCAGAGCCATTTGAACTGACGTATTGTCTGATGTATTGCTCGGAAAACATATCTGATTCATATTGCTAAATATAGCTCTATCAGATATCAATTTGGATGGGTACCAAATGTGTAAAAGTATATCTTGAAATACACAGAAAGGCACATAAAGATATTCGACTAAAACATAGCCATGACCTAGATTGTAACTGGGGTCGACAGCATCGTCGTCTACAAGCTTGACAACTCGAACGGTGACAGTGCTCGGCCGTTTACTTACTTTTACTGGTATCAAAGCTACAGCATGAAAACACAAAAATGTTAATAATCTGAAGATCATTAACTTTGGAACCAATAGTAAAGTAAAGCAGTCATCAGTTGGAAGACTGGTTTGAACACCACAGTGCCTTGATGATGATGATGATGTTTGGTTTGTGGGGCGCTCAACTGCGTGGTTATCAGCGCCCGTACAATTATCCAACTTTTGCTCAGTCCAATTTCGCCACTTTCCTGGATGATGATGAAATGATGAAGACAACACAAACACCCAGTCATCTCGAGGCAGGTGAAAATCCCAGACCCCGCCGGGAATCGAACCCGGGACCCCGTGCTCGGGAAGCGAGAACGCTACCGCGAGACCACGAGCGGCGGACTCCCCCCAGTGCCTTAATAGGCATGGTTCTGTTGGAGGTGGTATGCCGTTGCTTTCCTCCGACCTTTGACTAGACTTGCCTAGACAGTTAATAGGGGAATATACAGTTTAACATGGCTTTCGGACCAAAGTGCAATTCGGCTTTTTTCACATCAACAAACTCTGCCCAAGGGGAAATAAGTATAAAATGGGAGATAAAATTCGTGGGACTGACCAGGGATAGAACCCGAAACCGTGGTACTCGTAGTCTTGCTATTTATCACTTTGCCGCCGTGTAGCCACCACTGTGGCTTCTGCTTGGCATTAAAATAAAGGTGCCTGCGTTGGCGCTTGGGCGTCACTGCACCAAATTAAAGAGAACTGAACTGAATGTAGTGCCTTCAAGTTGGCATAAACAGAAAAGGAGAAAAATTAAAAAAACGTAAATGGTCTCCCTTTGCTGCCTCAATCTTCATTGCCATTATGCGTCTTTGCGAGAAAAAAAAGTACACAGGAAGGTCATGTTGTTCTATTTAAATGATACAAAATCAGATAAAGCGAAAAGTGAGGTTATCAGTAAAAGCACATTACTGTTGTCAGTATGATGTTGCACTGCCCAGGGCCTGTAATGATAAAGGGGCCGTTTAGATCAGGCATATTGTATACAGAAGTCGAAGAGAGAGTACCACTAAATTCTACAATCCGTATGCATTGCATACACACAGAAATTACTGTTACAGTGTACTTATGGAGCCCAATGGGTTAATTGCGAATTTTTCGGTGACAAAGAGCACTGGCAAACAGTCATCGCTACATTAGGTTACTTAAACTGGTGTTACTCAGCTAGAATTTATGGTCAGCGACTAAGTGTAAGGTCAATGGGTCCGATGCGGGTTTTGCAACTGTGAAATACTCTCCCAAATTACAGAAGCGAATATTAAATTTGAACTAATATTGGGAAAATTTTGAACTTGGATAGCTTAGAATGAAAATGTTTCTCTTTATTGCAAAGGAAAACAATTGATTTTCTAAAACTATCTCTGTCATACACAACTTGAAACAGGTCAAGTCGACAAAACCATATGGAAGAACTGACAGCGACGTATATCGGAAGGCAGTAAGATCCCTTGGCTTATGGTTTATCAGTATTCGACAGCCATTTCTAGGCGCAAGTAAATGAAGAAGGACAGCGCGTTTTTGTTATCGAGTGACATCTTCATCAATTACTTGAGTTTAAATGTAATCTACGAGTAATTGCTGATGTTTGATATTAACAGGAAAAGAATTTCGTAGATAGGGAAAGAAACTGTTCTTGGACAACTATTGTACTTCTATAATGACCAAAAGGCATTAAATGATGTACAAGCATATGTGTTCCAGCAGCGGTATGAAGAAAATGATAGTAATAATGACGGTAATAATCAAGTTATCCGGTAACTTCACACTTCACAGTGGATTTTCTCGAACTAAGAAATTTGCTGAATTAGTGAAAATTTCAGAATGGCTTCACATCGAGGCTATGATGACTGGAAGAGTCTTTACACCCTGCTAACATGAGAATAGCATAATCTTCACGTCAGAATCTTGCTTCTACTTAAACATTTAATAGACTCGCATTTTTCCCACCGTGACTAATTTTGTAAAGCTAAGCATATCGTCCGTTACAACACACTCCTGGGGCTGGAAAATGTGCCCACAATGGCCTGGTGAAACGAACTATCACAGGTGCAATGCGTGGGTTCACGCATTTACTTTTAAGAGGCACAAACAGATTTACTTTACCTCTGGTAACCTCAAGAGAAAGATGTTATAATTCAGAATCCGCATTAAACACCACGTTCCTTCATTACCAACTGGGCAAATCCCGTTTGCGTTGGGAAATGACATTGGCGGAAGTTATGGTGAACAGAAATACTGTCGTCAGCGTAAACTCACTTACATTAGAAAATTTTATTTTATTTGATGAACCAATAGCCATTTAAAGGAACAAGGCTTTTGTTTCACCTGTACTTGATTGAACTAGAGACGTTGAAAAATTTGGTGCTGGACTGTGATTTGATTCGTATCTCCTCTTTCAAGGATCTGATCTCTCGGAACAGTATAGTTCAATCATTTCATTCCTTTTCCCAAGATTTCAGTCTTCTCTAGGTCTCCTCCAAAGGTAGGTATGTGGGTCCAAATACTGATCCAGTACAAAAATAATCATAATTTCGTTTCAAGCCCTATCACGTGCACACCGACCTGCTAGTGAAAACTAACAGGCATTTTTAATGTCTGTTAATGAGTTGCCAACATTTCCAATAGGTGTCG
Source organism: Schistocerca cancellata (assembly GCF_023864275.1). Taxonomy (NCBI): domain Eukaryota; kingdom Metazoa; phylum Arthropoda; class Insecta; order Orthoptera; family Acrididae; genus Schistocerca; species Schistocerca cancellata. Next base: position 459,971,470 of record NC_064634.1, on the reverse strand, counting down.
TTTTTCTAGTCAAACACGCACACATCTTACTGTTGGTGAGCAACCAATTGATACTTAAGCTATATTCGTGGATGATAAAGAAGGACGGTAGGTGTGCAGGTCTATTGTCGCTCAGGCACAAAAATTTGTATCCTTATTTTAGATTCAAACACCTACCACCTGATAAGAAAAACCGATACATAACATTTGATTTTACTTAGTTAACAATCCGTATACGTGTCGGGTTCGTATCTCCATCACAGAACTTCACGTCATGCACATCATCTTTAAATGCATGCAGACTTTGTTACTTCGGAATGGAGGTATATCAGACATCTTTCGTGGTTAGTTAACAGGGACGAAAGCGTCTTGGTAGGAGTCCCGGTTTATTACAAAAACCGTGGTCTTTTATTTTCAAGTTTGGATTTGGTTACTAATATTGCCGAAAATTTCGGTGATTCATGATTCTTCATGGCTAGTCACCAATATGATTAGATTAGATTAGATTAATATTTGTTCCATAGATCATGAATACGACATTTTGTAATGATGTAGAACGTGTCATTTTAATGAAAGATTTCTATACATACCATGATGCAATTTCTTTACAACAATTATTTACTCTCTCTCTCATTCTTTTTTATCTCTCTCTCTCTCTCTCTCTTCTCCCTCACACACACACACACACACACACACACACTCACACATACACACACTTTGTTTTTTATTTTTGTTTGTTTGTTGTGCTCGACTATCGACCAGGTACGAAAGGTCCATGAATGAGTTTCTTAGTTTTGAGTACACTTACGAAAGAAATATAAAAACAATTATGAGAGTTATTGATTTATGATGATTAGTTTGCAGTGAGTTCTGAGTATTATTAGTAACTACACTCCAGTCCCTAAACCTAGTTACAAAAATGCGAATCTGACGCATTATTTATTCCAGGCTGTGCCAGCCACGTCTTTGAGATACCAGCTATGGTCACTTCTCAGCATTCTGTAGGAACACATCGGTTCGTCTACTTCCTACTGGTACTGTAACTGAGATTTGGCAACAAGGCAAGGTATGTTTGACAACTCTGTGATCGACGAGTTACTTCCTGGTGTGCACGGAATTAAGCCTCGAAGTTCACCTGATTTTTCCTGTCATTTCCATTGAATAATCTAAGTTATTATTGCTTGAGGTGTAACAAAAGATTGTAAATTTACGGTTTTTAGCCCAGGAAAGTCGTTGTACATGGAAATCACAACCAGTCCTGTCCTTCAAATAGCGATTTACGAATTCTAGCCACTATTAGCCTCGTAATAGGAATCCGAGACACATACTTATTCGCTCGCTCTGTGGTAACATGCTGACCTGTCTGTTCTTAGTCGCGGTTTCAGTCTCGCTGACTGTGACGTTTATACCATTCTGTGAAAGAGCAACAAGCAGTCAGATCAAAAATCGACAAGGAAAACGCAAGGAAATACTTTCAGCTCATAGTGCAATGGTGAAAAACTTATACAATGCTGCACAAGAGGTAATGCCTCTTTCCATTGCTGACAAGCAAATTTTGGGTTTCTAGGAATACATAACTTTTGTTATGAAATGCTACATTTGCATACCTCGTGAGTATGACACAGCATACCAATTAAACATCGACCCAATCGAAATCTAAGTGAGTAGCATTTTACTAATTCAGTCCGATAGAGGCACGCTTGTGTACAGATACTCAGCTTTATTAAAACAGACTTTCGTCGTAAGGTTATAGTGGGAAGTTTTCTTTTATTTCTTATAATACAGTACACAATTTTCGTAGGGTTTCTTTTAGTGTTGTTTAAACAATAGTAAAGATGAGAGAGAAATTAATCATCAATGATATATGCGAATTCTCTGATGTTATCTATTAACATTCTCACAATGCACGTGTAGTTTATTGAATACATGCATGTAGAATACTTGTTCTGAGTTAAAGCTGACAAACAAGGTTTGAAGAAGAATAAAATGGCTCTACCACACGACAGCTACCTGGCCATCTATTAAACCTGAAAAGAACAAAATGTCACAGTAGTTGGCCCTTTTTCCACATGCAACTATTTTGGGTTGAGAAGTGAAGGGTATTATGTTCAAAGTACGATTACATTGATAACTTCAGCTGACAGCAGAATTGCGTTTAAAAAATGTAGCAGTGAATGTATTTGAACGCACAACATTTTGTCTACAGTGCACTACACTTACCGTTACACTACCAGCTGAACCATAGCTAGTGCAGCTCCAGAAGTCAATAACAGTTCCTCCAGAACTTCCGCATTCCACAGTATTGTGAGACAACGCCTATGGCCAGATGTAGACTTCTGAGAGACACAGTTACAGCTTTTCTTTTGCACTGCACGACGTTTCCACCAAACAGACAGCACAATAGAGTAACTCAAGTGGAAAGCAACACTTCCTATTTAAATTTCTGCATCCTACACTGTTGGCAGTTCTGTGTAGGAGGCAGTTACGTGATTTTATTTCCGTGATTACAAAATAGGGTCGAATGTATACACTCGGTATTCGAGGCAGTTAGTTCATGGCGATTCGGTCAACCAAGTAAATGAATGTACTGAAAATGCTTCAAACCACCACAGGGTGCCTGTGTGTCAGTATTCTCATCCAGTGTGGCGCAACGGTATTACAATAGAAAAATGAGCCACAAAGAAGAGGATTTGGTGGTCTGTTGGCTTGCTGGTAGATTCATATACTCATTTTCTGGGTTCGATTCCAACTTCTGCTGATGATTTTTGAAAAGTAGAGTTAGATTTTACTCTCTTCAGGCTACGCCTAGTGAAGAAGGTATAATGGCATTGTGGTCTGAAATTCACATTAAACATGATATTCCTTCTCTACCAAGTAGACTTTAAGTTGAACCACGATAAAGTCAGGAGTGGCAACATGTAGAAACTCTATCACAAGTGACCTTTCTTATACTAGTTATTTATTTCTAGTGACGAAACAAACGCTATGTAGGGTCACTGGACACTTATTCCACCTTTTATCTGACCTTCTGTATGTCGATGAAATTGGTTCTGAACTGGGAATGCAACTCACACCGCTCTCAACGCGGAATTTGATCCCTTCATGACAATACAGCTCGACTACAATTTGTTGTTTGTTCAAAACTGCAGATTCCTCAACATCTCCACGTATTGCGCGTGAATGGGTTCGAATCTTGGCCCAGCACTAAAGTTTTCATTATGTATTATCAAGCTCTAGCATGAGAACACCTATCTGATGGTGGACAATAATTTTGATTTTTAATGTATTTTCATTCGTTGTAACACTAACGATATCTGATGTTTTTGACTCCCAGTGATACACAGAACTATTTGCGAGAGCACTGTAAGTTTAAGGTTGTTATTCCGAGCTGCTGGTGGAGAATAATTTGATAGCTGACGTCTCTTTGTGTGTAGTCAACAGAGATATATGTGGGGTTCGATTACCAGTCAGCACTGAACTCTTCGTCATATTATTTCTAGTTCAAACATGCTCAAATGTCGCTGCTGGTTTAACAAACACCTATTTAACGTTGGTTTTCTCTAGAATATAACAGCGATAGGTGCCAGATTGGAGTCCTGGGAAGGATATAATTGATGTTTCGTCTCGTCATTCCCGTTAAAACGTTTTGCTACTGCCGAGAAAATCCGATATGTCACAGTTGATTGTGCTTCCATAACAATCCGATTAGGTTCTGGGTTCGAATCCCTGTCCAACACAAAGCTTGACCTCACGGCATTTGAAGTAAGTTACTTGTGAAGAAGCAATATTTTACATCTCTCATAGTTAGTTAACAGGACAATAGATGCTAGGTAGGAATTTGCGTCCGTTAAAAATGTTTACGTTATGTGATTTTAAGTTGATAGTTCCTAAATGGTACTGTCTAAAATCGAGGTATATCACTCTCTGTATGCCTAGTCAGGAATGACTGTTAGTTTCTGTCAGTCACGAAATCTTTGCTTAGTCTGCGTGACCTGGGTTTGAATCCATATGCAGAACGGGACGGTTCGTCGTGTCATTTCAAGTTCATACATATTCTCGACTAGCAGCTCGTGAATAACTTAAATTTTTAATGTCATTTTGTGTTAAATAATAAGTACGGTATGTTACTTTGAAGAGGAGATCATGAATAGGACGAACTTACTACGTGCATCGCCTATCTCACGTAATAATGAGAGTGGTAACATTTCAGGTAAGTCATTTATTGTAATAACTGTGAGATAATAAGCCTTAAGGACAGTCTTATCGTGGTATTACTTTACATGTTGAGTTATTGCAACACAGAGCAGTGTTTTCTAGTGGTGATTTGTTGGAACCATTTTCAATAGTCAAACGACTATACCGAGGAGCGATTAGAGGACCTGCTAGACAGCTACATTATGAGGGTTGTATGCGAATCAGGCGAAATGCAATTCAGGTCGTTCGGATACTTTTGAGCACGACTTTACATTCAACAAGTTGCATTTGAAAATTTTTTTTCGTCGTCATTAGAGACATAGCGAAAGAACAGAGTAAAGACAACGTGTGGGAAGAAATTAAATATCTTTGCAAGATAGGAATAATGTCACCATTAGAAACAATTATACTGTACGCAACAACATTCTGTTTTGCCGCTCTCGCCCTGACAGCAACAACTGGTTACTCTGCATTCCTGACGAACTGGTTAACAAATTAATTTGGTATACTCTTTTAAGCTACGCACATTATGGAGCCAGAAAATGTTTTCTTATCCTACGACAGAATTGTTAATTTGCCAACATGGAGAAACGCATTCGACCAGTTTTAGCGTCACGTAAAATCTGTCAGAAAGCTAATATCAGACACACTTCACATATTCTACCGTTATATCCTATTGTGCCCATTAAATTAAGACATATGGCCCCTGTAGACATTTTCGGGCCAATTCCCAGATCTAATATAGGTTTTTGTTACACCTTTGTCGCTGTTGAACTCACTTCGAAATTTGTTACCTTCACTCTGCTACGCAAAGCTACTGCTAAATCTATTTCAAATGCATTCATAAAACATTTTCTACCTCATATAGGTCATGTACTGACAGTAATTTCCGACAATAGACCACAATTTCTATTTGTGACATGGACACGTATGTTACAAGCTTGAAACATTTCTCCAATCTACCGGGTGATCAAAAAGTCAGTATAAATTTGAAAACTGAATACATCACTGAATATTGTAGACAGAGATGTACAAATTGACACACATGCTTGGAATGACATGGGGTTTTATTAGAACCAAAAAATACAGCAGTTCAAAAATGTCCAACAGATGGCGTTTCATCTGATCAGAATAGCAATAATTACCATAACAAAGTAAGATGAAGCAAAGATGACGTTCTTTACAGGAAATGCTCAATATGTCTACCACCAGTCCTCAACAATAGCTATAGTCGAGAAGAATAATGTTGTGAACAGCACTGTAAAGCATGCCCGGAGTTATGGTGAGGCATTGGCGTCGGATGTTGTCTTTCAGCAGCCCTAGAGATGTCGGTCGATCATGATACACTTGCCACTTCAGGTAACCCCAAAGCCAATAATCACACGGACAGAGGTCTGGGGACCTGGGATGCCAAGCATGACGAAAGTGGTGGCTGAGCACGCGATCATCACCAAACGACGCGCGCAAGAGATCTTTCACGCATCTAGCAATATGGGGTGGAGAGCCATTCTGCATAAACATCGTACGTTCCAGCAGGTGTTTATCAGGCAGGCTGGGGATGATGCAATTCTGTAACATATCAGCGTACCTCTCACATGTGAAGGTAGCAGTTACTGACGTTTTTTGTCCAGCGCCATCTGTCGGACATTTTGTGAACTTTGTCTTTTTTTGGTTCTAATAAAACCCCACGTCATTCCAAGCATGTGTGTCAATTTTTACCTCTCTATCTACATTATTCCGTGATTTATTAAGTTTCCAAATTTATACTGACTTTTTGATCACCCGGTATACATCCCAGTATCACACTTCTTCGAATCCTTCTGAATGACTGATGAAAGAAATTTAAACGGCATATTGATTGGGAAGTACACATATTCTCATTGTAGGATGTCATTACCTCTATAACAAATGAATCTACTATGTTATCTCCTACTGTTATCTTGAAAAACGTTGAACCACCCAACAAAATTATAGAATTGGTATCTCTTCCTACATCTTGTCGACTATGCCACCATGAAATAATTGACATTGCGCTCAACAGTATCATGTGTGTCGTACAGCGATGCAGTAGACAGCAGAAACAGGTTTGTAAACGCCGTGAATTTCACATAGGACAGAAGATATTAGTATGCACACGCTATTTATCCAACAGAGGAAATAGTAGATGCAGTATATTTGAGCTTCTATACGCTGGTCCATATAGAATTCGCAGCATTCCTCACCCCAATGTAGTACATATTGAAACTTTAAGAACCAGAAAATCCAAGGGCAACCACCACATTGCAAATATTAAACACTTTATAAAATAAATATACTTTATGATTTATCACACTGTAATGCCATTTTCTCCAGATACACTTACATTTATATGACCACTTACTGATGATGATCGTATTTTTCTCGGCAAGTGCCCAGCAAGGTAAGGTTAGCAGGTCACTTTTCTTGTCATTATATATCAGACTGTGCACATTTTCTAAATAACATAATTTTTTTGGGAAAGTCCCAATAGTTGAACTTAGCAAGACAATCCACATACTATAATCACAGACTTGAGACATTTTCCACTTTATAATGTATATATGATAGTTTTCCTATAGTAAGTAGAATATTCTCTGTATGCACTATGTAGTCCTTAAGATATAATGAACACCAGTTGACCTTGACATTTTGCCTTATGATATCCACTATCTTGACTGTTCAACATTTTTATGCTACTACATTATGATATTGTGTATACACTTCTGCAGTTGAAAATACTCTTCTCTATGGATTTGATCTAATACATTTTCTATCATGCTATGCTGTATGCTTAGTTATATCATTAGAAACATGAGTTTGTTCAATGAGAATGTGATATAAATGCAAGATAATAATCCATATTCATCATTTTCAGAAAGCAATTCCCTGTAAAAGAAATAAATTAAATAACCACAGTATTTACTGTAAAATGATGTGGATATTTTACCATCAGAATGAATGAGAGGAGATTCAATACTTTGTCATAAAAAGTAAATGGATCGGAATCAACAAGCATTAATAAGAATAGACTATACACACCATATGATAGCAGTCTTGACTAATTATTTTTCTTTCAGAATATGACGCGATTGTGGCAGGCTGTCGGATAAACTACACATGCTAATTTTAGTTATGAAATATGCTAGAAGTAAAAAACTCTATAATATATGAAATAACGAATTATGGTGAATAGTTGTATGAAGAAAATAGTAATATGAATAATGAAGTGTTTATCTTTTTGCAAATGATAATAAATGATTATGAATAATTATATGATGAATATAGTAATATGAATAATGAAGTTTTTGATTGCAGATGATGATAATGATGAAGTTTATATATTTTCTATTAGTGAGGAGATGCTATGTAGTTATTTAAGTATTTTTTGCACTTCTTTTTGACAGTATGTCATATGTCACATAGTATAATGACTGAATGTTTTGGGAAATACAGCTAGAGTGCATGCATATTAAGTACATGTTCCATTACCTGTTAGTTCGAAGTTTACTACATTTCAACATTTTCAGCTCAATAATCCACTTCGTATTTTTCCCAGGAGAAGCTTTTCATGATATTAAGATCCTTTCTGAAATATGTCCTTATGTTATATGCTACAGGCACTTAGTTATTAACTCTATTCCAGTACTTGCATTTTACCCAGTTGTTTCTATGAATCATTAATGTGATCACATATACTCTACTTGTTTGCTAACCTTGCTGCAGCTGACTCATGACGAATGACAAATGACTTTCATTACTTTATTTCCAGCAGTACATAAAAGGCAAATATTATAATGCTACAGCAATAGGAATACTGGTGCTATGTCACTGAGGTTATCTGAAGGTGATATAACCTGTTGCAGCAGTGATATGCGTCACTGTAGTGTAAAAGAAGACTCTACGATAATGAAGAGTGATAATCAGGAGAGACATCATATCCGATCAGCTAGAGAATGGTGGGAAGAATTTCAGTCTGAAAGCAACAGTGGTCTGTCTAAAAAGTTATCGAAATTTGAACCTGGAAATGGGTTACAACCTATAATTTTTTTTTAAATAAGTTTGAAAATGCAGTGCCAGGTGCACAGAATGATGAGTGGAAAATACAATGAGCATAGAACACCTGAAAGAAGAAGCTGTGAACTGGGCTACATTGCATCGAGATAAATTTACTGACAGAGGACAATTTTGTAAAAGGTTTAGAGAAAGGTATTGGCCTACAGCTGAGCAACGTAAGTTGTCTTTAGAACTTATGATGCCCAGCCCATATGAGAGACGATGGGGGAGGCGGGTTGAAACAATATTTCGAGTGGCATCTACAAAGGCACAAATGTTAGATGAAAAGTTCAATAAAACCCTGTTAACAAAAGCACTGATTAGTTAGTTACCAACATTTGTAAGGGAGAAAATTGTAGGTAAAGATTGCATAAAAAGAGATGAAGTTTTACAATACTTGGGTAAGCTAGATATTTTAAGTAAAATGAAGGAAGATGAATGGGCTTGGAAAAATAGGAATGTGGTTTTAGATTACAATTGTGATGTAAATGGAAAGAGGGAAGGTGATAGAAAACATAGCCAGTATTGTGAAATGAAGAGAATAAAAAATAATGATAATAACCATGGTAATGATCAGGGAAATCAATGGGTTAATAAATGTCCCAATAAAAGTACTTACCACAGACAATAAGTGAGAGATCAGAAAGACTTAGGATATCCAGTAGGAACAATTGTGACTGAATCAGTGGAAAATGAAGAAGGTCCTTTGGTAGGGGCTATGCCATAGGACCTAGGTATAAAAGTAGGGGGCTCAAGTTGCTTAGTTTGCAAACGTTGACCGATTGTTAGGAGAAGAATTGTTGGATGAAAGAGAATCTGAGATGCAGAAAGAGGTTATGAAACTGGTAATACCTGGAAAAAAAGCTCAATAACAATTCAGTTGATTTTTGCCATAGTTAGCGATATTAGTGTTATAAATAGAAGTACTTATAGCTACTTAAGACAATGTGCACATTATCCCACTTTATCAGTGGAAGGAACATGAGTAATAGGTATTTTTGGGGACTAAGGGAGCTCAATTAAAGAAATGGTGTTATTGTCAGTTTCTTTGGGCAATGTGAAGTTCTCCCATAATTTTTTAGTAATGCCAAACTTAAATGTTACCATATTACTAGGTGTTGACTAGACCCCCAGAAGTAAAGGCATAATCGATTTCGAAAACAGGAAGTTAAAATTTCCCACATAACAACCAGTACAGGAAATTAGTTTTAGTAAATGTGAAAGTATAGTAAGACCAGAGATTAAATCAGATTAACTTTGGGCAAATCCTAACATCTGTGCAATGTCATGCACCAAAGAAAATATGGGAAAGCCAGGCACTTAATGAACAAGAAAACAAGGAGCTAAAAATCATACTAAGTAAATACCAAGAACTACTTTTGGACAAGTCCAGCATAATTAAAGGGTACAAATTAAATTAAAAATTAATGCATTACAGCCATTCTTTAAAAAGACATACCCAATCCCTCTAGCATTTAAGGAAGTCACTATTAGGGAAAACAATAAAATGATTAATCAAAGCATAATTGAGGGATCTATTAGTGGATTTAATAATCCCTTGTTGGTCATGAAGAAACATTGTGGAAACATGAGATTAGTTCTGGACACCTGAACATTATGTCAGTATATTGAAATGGAAAGGGACTGACCTGTGTCGACAGAAGAAAATTTATCAAAATTAGAAGGTGTTAAGTATATGGAATTTATGGACCTCACGTTGGTATACTGGTCATGTTACATCCTAACTTATGACCTGTAATAGCTTTCATATTTGAAGGGAGGTCATTCCAGCTGAAAGTGCTGCCTTTCGGTTTGAATGTGTCAGCGAGTTCGTGAGAGCTTTGCATCAGGCTCTAAGGATGTAGATAATGTGATAATAGTAACAAAATCCTGGACTGCACACATCAAATTGTTACAACAAGTGTTACAAAGGTTTCTTGATGTGGGAATTGCTTTGAAGTTGAGTAAGTCTGTATTTGGAGCAAAGAAAGTAAAATACTTAGGACATATCGTTGATAGTAAAGGAGTGAGAACAGATCCAGACACACTGGAAGCTATAGCGAAATGTCCCTATCACAGAACAAGAAAACAATTAAAGTCCTTTCTAGGAATGGCAGGATATTGTCATAGATATTTACCATGAATGAATATAATAAATCCTGATACTGTTACCTTACTTAAACAAAATACTAAATGGGAATGGGGTCAAAAGAAATGTGAAAGGTTGGACCAGATAAAAAGGGATTTATTTACATTTGGTTTATTGCGCCATCCCTGTATGCATGAGGATTTTAAAATATCCGTTGATGCATCTTCCTAAGAGATAGCTTGTGAGATTTTTCAAGAGGAGTTCTCTAATGCAAATGGTGAATATACAAGCTTTGCATTTGCTAGCTGAGTGTTAAATTCCCGTGAAATAAATTATACAGTTACTGAATTATCAGTTGTGTGGGGGTTTCAGAGATTCAGATATCTATTATCAGGTAGAAAGACCATAATTTATACTGAAAATCATGCACTCATATTCCTAATGAAAAGCAAATTATTACATCCAAGGTTAATGTGTTGGGTTTTATTTTTCAGGAATTTGATTTTGAAATAAGATACATAAAGGAAAGTTAGAATGTCGCTACAGACATTCTCTCTAGGTTACCTATGTGATTAGAAAACTGACCTATGTTAGAATATGGAGATAAGGAAATAAATATTTATTTTTTAAAATCACAAAGTACAAAATTGTAAGAAACGAAGTTAGCTTACAGTATTATGGGGGAAGAAAGTAAAGGTATGTATCTAGGAGGATACTAAATCAACCGGAAAAGCATGCTACAACTAAAGAAAAGGAAGATCACAGGCTGCTGTGCAAGGGGCTATTGTATTGGCTCAGCCACATTGGAGACAAGAAATGACGAATTTGTGTCCCTCAGCATGCACTAGACGAGCTAGTTACTTATATACATCAAGGATATGGTCAGCTTGGTATAAAAAAGTGACTACAACATATTAACAAATTCTAGTATGGATGCAGTATGGAAGCAGAAGCAACATCAGGCGCTGTAAAATATGTCAGAAGACTAAATAAGTAAGTATTCCATATAAATTTACGCTTTACCCAATAATACCTAAAGGAATGTGGGATCTCATTGCTGCCGATTTTTACGGTCCATTAGTGAAAGGAAAAGGTGGAGTGTCTTATATTTTCGTAGTCATAGGCTGCTGGTCAAAATTTGTAAAACTGTACCCTTTAAAAATGGCTACAGCTAAAGGAATAATTGGATGTCTTGTGAATGATTACTATGTTATGTATCAGTTACCAAAGAGGTTATTATCTGATAATGGTAGTCAGTTCTGTGGAGAATTATTTAAAAAATTCTTAGACAATTGTAATGTAAAACATGTGGAAATTTCAATGTGCCACCCATCCAGTAATCCAACAGCGAGAATTATGAAAGAAATGGGATACCTTTGTAAAACAGGCTGTAACAAACGACACAGCAAAGGTCAGAAATGATTGGCAAATTCCAAACCTTTTTGAATTAACTACCACACCTAAGCAAAGTTTTGGTGCCTTATAAAATAGTGAACCAAAAGATTATAGAGGATCTATTATTGGGTGTGTTGTTAGGGCCTCCAGGATACCAGACACAAAAACATATCTTTAAGATACAAGTTAAGCGAAACCTTATTTCAAGTGCAAAAAGTCGATTAAAGAGACATAATGTAAATGCTGGAATATCCAAGTTCCCTAGAGGGGATGTAATATTAATTAAGGCTCATGGATTTAGTTCAAAACTCGAAAGGAAAATCGACCTTGGGAAGTAATTGGTAAGTTACAGCAGAAAACATTCAAACTTAGAGATCCTAAGACAGAAAGGATTAAAGGATTGTACAATATAGAGCATGTCAAAAAACAAAAAGTGAATTGGGTAAACACACTGTAGGACGCTAACAACCTGAGAATTCTCGCTGTCAAAAGGAATGAAACTTCTTTATTTAAATGTGTGTGTCTGTACTTAAATTGCTGAATGACTGAGACCCATAATATCCTAGCACAACACATTCTGACTGCCCAGAAGAAGATAACCTGACTTCAAATAATTAATTCAAAAGAATGGCCCTGACTAAAAAGAAAGCCTTACAATAACCTGTACATTTCATTAAGCACTTACCTAACAAAAATCTTCATTACACGAACTACTGCAATACAGCGAGTGCAAATACCGTCAGCTAAATAAAAGATTCTAACTACTAAAGCCACTACTACTAATAGGCATGTGGTTAGCAAAGGAAAGATTTTGTTGCAAACTAAATAATGTATTTTTTTCCCTTAATAATGTGACATCCAGTTCAGACACGAATATAAATCGTCTTTGAGATCTCGTACAAAGGTATATAATCACGAATAATATTCAATCTCCAAGTCGAACATATACAGAGGGATCGTTAGCCTACAGTAACACTTCATACCTCTACCCTCCATCAATGCTAACTTCTCACAGTTAACATCCATCACTGCTGGCTGTTCATCTCTAACTGCCCAATAGTACTTCCGTCACTGCTGGTGACTATCTTCCAACTGCTCAACACTACTGGCAATTAACTTCCAGCACTGAGTCCAACCAGCCACAGAGTTTCCTAAAAGAAACCACAGTCAGAGATCCAACGCAAAGCGCTACACAGCGCTGCCAACACAGAAGCAGACCACTTACAGGATGTAGATCCGAGTCTAAAGTATTCCACATTTGAAAGAGAAAAGAAAATTAGAAGCTGGGGAAAAGCTAAGGACACAAGACATAATCGACCACTCTGTGTAAAACTGCATACTAAGATTCTCTAGAGCAAGGAATAGCTTAAGAATGTTCAAGAAAAGGTATATGAAGTAATCGAGGTGACAATTCTACCAAATAATACAAACTTCTTGGGTATAAGAAATTCCAAATAGCAGTTTAAATTCTGGTGAGTGCTGGGGTATAAAATACGAGTTTCTGACTAAAGGGAAAACGAATATGAAGGAGTTACTATATCTATATATTCACCAAGTGGTGCTGAAAGAAAGCACATACAGTACGGCATATCCTAAGTATGACAAATGTCCACAGACAAGTAGAAAACGGTAAGGATAATGAAATCAGGCTTGTGAGATTCAACTTACTGATGAGAGGTGTACACAAAGAGGACTATTATTTTAATATAGAAGTAAATGGAACGATACTTAGGGATGAGAGAATTTATATGCATGAATGGCCGAAACTTAGGAAAGAAGTATTGTGGGAGAACCATGATCTCAGAGACTAAGAACAATTGTTTTGCATGCTGTTCTCCTTTTTCATTGGATAATGGTGCAGGGATGCCTACCGCTGAGTATGCTACTTCAGGCCACAGTACGGTAAAATAGTGATATAGCAATAGTGTCTTACTTTTAAAAGGAACATAACAAGGGCTAATGGAACTATTAAGCATAAAAGAAAACCGGAGCAAGCTACAATTTGTAGCCTGTAGTAGTCTGGTATACAAGTCACTGTACTACGAAATTTCCTGAAAGATGGTAGATGTTATTTAGTATGCCTAGCGATAGTAATACGATAAGAGTATAACAGGATTTTTATGGGTCGATGTATAACCGAGATTACGTTATAATCAATAGATAACAGAAACAACCTTAGAAGATTGGATACTGTGAGTAATTACAAATGCTGCACTGTTACATTGCTTGAGAACCAAAAGACTGATCTCAACCAAATAAACAAAACATAGGATTATTAGCTGATAAGGCTAATAAGTATTACACTATCATATTTGTTTGTCAAGCCTCATATGTCAAATATTTATGTCAAAGAAATTTGATGGTGTAATAGGGAACTTCGTCAAATCACGCCTACCATCAAATAAATATTATCAAATCTAGGGCCTCGCTGTAGATTTGACCATAAAAGTCGCTTGTCTTCTGTTCACTGCAATGTGAAATGTTAGCACTTGGATCTGTCACCAGTAGTGTGTAAACATGGCTGCA